>NC_041220.1:48442283-48453564 GCF_002837175.3 Physeter macrocephalus
ATACCCTGAGAAAACCATAATTCAAAAAGAGGCATGTACCACAATGTTCATTGCAGCTCTATTTACAATAGCCAGGACATGGAACCAACCTAAATGTCCATCAACAGATGAATGCATAAAGATGTGGCACATATATAGAATGGAATATTACTCAGCCATAAAAAGAAATGAAATTGAGTTATTTGTAGTGAGGTGGATGGACCAAGAGTCTGTCATATAGAGTGAAATAAGTCAGAAAGAGAAAACCAAATACCGTATTCTAATACATGTATATGGAATCTAAAAAAAAAAATGGTACTGATGAACCTAGTTGCAGGGTAGGAATAAAAATGTAGACATAGAGAATGGACTTGAGGACTCGGGGTTGGGGAGGAAGGTGGGGCAAAGTGAGAGAAGCATCGACATATATACACTACCGCATGTAAAATAGATAGATAGCTTGTGGGAAGCAGCCACATAGCACAGGGAGATCAGCTCAATGCTTTGTGATGACCTAGAGGGGTGGGACAGGGAGGGTGGGAGCTCTGGGGAGCTCCCAGAGCTCCCAGAAGGTTCTGGGAGCTCCCAGAACCTTCCCCACAAGAGGGAGGGGATATGGGGACAGATGTATGCATATGGCTGATGCACTTTGGTGTACAACAGAAACTAACACAGTATTGTGAAGCAATTATACTCCAATAAAGATCTATTAAAAAAAAAGTGAATCCAATTGTTGGATTTGTGGACAACTGCCCTCATCCAGCACTGCTGGGTTAACTGGCAAATATCAGTTAATTGACTATAAGGTTCTGACTCGTTGGCTTTAATAAGTTTCATTTTAAAAGACACCAGTAGTACTCTAGAAACCACAGATATCACTAATTGGAACACACATGAATGGCCATCAACGAAAACTTAAATGACTCTAGGAGTAGGAATTTGTTTTCTCTTAATGCTACCAAGGCCCAAACATGGGAAAGAACTAGACCAGAATTGAAGAATGTCACCTTTATTTTTTAGGGGGTACCGTTCCTCGATTATGGGACAGATTTATATGGTTAACACAGGATTATGAACATCTAGGTACCAAAGCCCCTTTATGTGGGGAATAGCTTAACCATACAAAGATGAACTTACCTAATAATACCCAACATCTATGATGGGCACCACATGATTCTTGTACCGTGACTATCACTTTAAAAAGCTAGTGATTGGTATTGGAACTGATTGGAATAAACTGTCCAATATTTATTGGGTAGCCCCAAATGGAACCCAATGGCTTTGTGGAACTACCTAAACCCTGGCCTTGGCTCCCTCCCAAGTGGACATTGTACTTTAGAATTTCCTTGGACTCAAGGGCGTATTTGCATAACCCTCAACATGGCCCCTGCAAACTACTCCTTATTAAAAGCAAGATGGGCTAGGTCAGTCTTTCACTGGTATGATCATGTGGCAGCTATTTTTGTTCCCTCACTGAGACTTGAAGATGTCATTACTGATATAGAAGCTTTAACCAAATTTACCCAACAAGCCCTAAATGACAGCCAACAAGATATCAATCTTTTAAATTCTGAAGTGTCTTTCATAGGAAAGGCAATCTTACAAAACTGGATGACTCTTGACATTACTATAGCCTCTCAAGGCAGTACCTGTGCTATAATACAAACTGAATGTTGTATTTTATATCAGATAAATCATCTAATGTCACCCACTTAATAAGTTACATGAAAAAAGCAAATGCTATGAATAACCCAATACCAGTCTTGGAGTAATACTAAAAAGAATAATGATAGCTTGCTGTCTGGAGATAATTGATCACTCCTATGCGATTCCTCCTAATGAAGGTCACTGAATTTCTCCTGTTTTGATCACTGCCTAAGACTCACTTCCCAGATGGCCCCTTGTTGCTCAAAGGCGGCCATAAACTCTCTAAAAGCACACCTCTCACACAACTACCTCTTTCCCTCCTCTGTGGGACATGACTCTGGGAATGAGTCTTCCCAGTGAGAAGGAATAGATGCTAATGTCAAATAACCAAATGTTTGAATACTGATGCTTTCCAAAAGGAAGATCTTCATCAAAAGGGGGAAAATATGAAAGGAAAAAAAATGGGGTGGGTACTGCTAAGAGAGTTCTCTAAAATGGAGCCAGGAGGGACTTCGCTGGTGGTCCGGTGGCTAAGATTCCATGCTCCCAATGCAGGGGGCCCAGGTTTGATCCCTGGTCAGGGAATTAGATCCCACGTGCCACAACTAAAGATCCCGCATGCCACAACGAAGATCCCACACGTGGCAACAAAGATTTGCATGTGGCAAGGAAGATCCCACGTGCCACAACAAAGACCAGGTGCAGCCAGATAAATAAATAAATAAATATTTTAAAAATTAAAATTAAAAATGGAGCCAGGAAACCATTCAGAAAGCAAGACTTATGCACATTTCAGCTCAGATGGAATATTAATGCAGGCATCCAGAACATCTGACCAATATTCCAGAAACTCAAGATACTTATCGTACCCTTACCCTAAAATAACGCATGACAGCCCATCCCTAAGGACAAATTTCCTTCACGCATCACAGTCAATCATAATTTCTGCCAGGCAACTTTAAAAACGTAGTGGTTTTTCACTTCATAAGCACCTGACGCTTTCTCTTCCTTGCAACACTCTTTTGGTTTTACCCAAATCTGTGCCTCCTGAATTGCAATTCCTAAAACCCCAAATAAAGCTCTTTGTTTTATGAAGCCTTGATATTGATTATTGTTCAACAACATCGGCCTCTCTCTTCCTCTCACTCTGGCCCTGCACGTTGCCATGTTAGTCCACAACTCCCACCTGCTTCCACTGAAAGGGCAGCCTGCCTCCTCTAGCTGCCACCAAGTGTACAATTTTCCAAGGCGCCAGAGTTTTTGTGGTTGTCCCTGGTCTGTGACTGTATTCTGTTGCCAAATCTCTTCCCTGCCTCTGTGTCTTAATCTCTTCACCAACCCCATATGGTGTCACTTCACTCAACATTTCTTCAAAGACTTGATATTGTCACCAAATACAATACAAATACAAGTCACCAAGGTCACTGCAGTGGGTGCTACTAGTGATGTTTGTGAAATTTTAGCTTGAAAATGAAACCCTCCAGTGATGGAGAAATAAGAAATGCTTAAATGTAAGTGTAAGGAAAATTGGGCACCATATATTTTTTTTGAATTGGGCCTCATGTAGAAGAGATTGCTCATCACTAATCCATGCCAGCTTTACTGCCTTCTCAGGGCTTCACGGAAGGGGCACACAGGTCTCTTAGTACTCGAGACTGTGAGATCCTCGAAGCTAGAGGCTGTGTCATATTTATTCCTGGCATGGCCTCACAGCTGACATTCAGTGAGGCCGTTCCTTTACTTAGGAGAGAAGTTGCCCATGTTCTCTGGGCCAACTTCTCCCTCACACCCTTCCCTTTCTGCATAAGTCATAGACTCAGGTCTCCCCCCTGCAAAATCAAACCAAACAAGTGTCCCCATAATCCATTACGCTCCTCATCCCACTTTCTCTCACTTGCCCCTGACATCAGCCTTAGCTACTGTTTTCTCCCTGTCGTTCTAGGAAAAAAGAGAGCGACCAGGTCCACTTGTCCTATTCCCCAACATTCTGACATCTGCTTTCCGTTTTCATTACTCACGGACACTGTCCTCGCTGCATTCATCAGTAGCCTCTTCGTCGACAAACCAGCAAGGCCCCGATTAGTCTCTTCACAGGCGTTGCTGTTGATTATTTCCCCTTGACATGCTGCCACCCTGGCCTCCCCAACGACACACTGTCCTGGCTCTGCAAGGACCTTCTCAGGCCACCTCTCCCCTTCCCCGCGTCGGAGCCTCCCTGTAGTCCCCCAAACACAGGTGTTGCTAAGGGTTCTAATCCTGGTCTACTCCGCCTCCCTCCCATCTAGAGCCTTGCTCCTCAACGTGTTCCACCTGGACCAGCAGCATTGGTTTCATTGAGAGTGCATTAGAAACGCAGATTCTTAGGTCCTACCCTGGACTTCCTGCATCAGAATCTGTATTTTTTGGGCAGAAGACCTAAATACACATTTCTCCAAAGAAGACATACAGATGGCCAAAAGGCACATGAAAAGATTCTCAACATCACTAATTATTAGAGAAATGCAAATCAAAACTGCAATGAGGTACCACCTTACACCAGTCAGAATGGCCATCATTAAAAAGTCTGCAGATAACAAATGCTGGAAAGGGTGTGGAGAAAAGGGAACCCTCCTACACTGTTGGTGGGAATGTAAATTGGTTCAGCCACTATGGAAAACAGTATGAGGTTCCATGAAAAACTAGAAACAGAGTTGCCATATGATCCTGCAAACCCACTCCTGGGCATAGCTGGAGAAAACCATAATTTGAAAAGATCCATGCACCCTCTTCACTGCAGCACTATTTACAATAGCCAAGACATGGAAACAACCTAAATGTCCATCAACAGATGAATGGATAAAGAAAATGCAGTACATATATACAATGGAATATTACCACTCAGCCATAAAAAAGAACAAAATAATGCCATTTGCAGCAACATGGATGGACCTAGAGATTAGCATACTAAGTGAAGTAAGTCAGAAAGAGAAATACAAATACCATATGATATCACTTATATGTGGAATCTAAAATATGACAAAAATGAACTTAACTATGAAACAGAAACAGACTCACAGACATAGAGAACAGACTTGTGGTTGCCAAGGGGGGATGGATTGGGAGTTTGGGATTAGCAGATGCAAACTATTATATATAATGGATAAACAAGGTCCTACTGTATAGCATAGGGAACTATATTCAATATCCTGTGATAAATCATAAGGAAAAAGTATACGAAAAAGAATGTATGTATATGTACAACTGATTCACTTTGCTATACAGTAGAAATTAACGCAACATTGTAAATCAACTATACTTCAATAAAATAAATTTTAAAAAAAGAATGCATTTTAATTCAGATTCCCAAGTGACTCATCTGCACACTAAAGTTTAAGAGGTGCTGGTCTATAGCAGCACTAAGCAATAGAAATATAATGTGTACCACATGTGTAAACTGAAATTTCTAGCAGCCACATTTTAAAAAGTGAAAAGAAACAAGTGAAATTCATTGTCATCACATCATTCATTTAACTCAATATATCCAGTGTTATAATTTCAACGTGTAACCAATATAAAAATTACTGAAATGTTTTACACTCTTCTGTAGTAAATTTTTGAAATTCAGTGTGTATTTTACCCTTGCAGCATATCTCACTTCACACCAGCCACATTTCAAGTGTTTAATAGCTACATGGCTAGTGGCTACAGTATTGGACAATGCAGCTCTAGAGTTTAGCATGCAGGTGAGAACTTAAGAAATTTTCTTAAAGTGAAAAAAATCACTGTATGAACCTCAATTCAGCATGTATTAGATTTGTGATCTTGAGCAAATTACCCCTCTCTGGCTTCCTTTCCTCATCACATGAACAGGGAACGATATTAACTATTTCTCAGGGTCGCAGTGAAGATTAAAGTATGTAAAAGTTCTCACTTGCTAAAGGTGACTATTAGTACTCTCCTCTATTTTCTGAGGTTTATCTAATTATATGCAAAATTTGTCTGTTTAAAAAGCAACACATTAAGTACCACAAAAAAAAAAAAAAAAAAAAAAAAAAAAGCAACACATTAATTACCATCATTATTAGTATTTTTTGCATAAAGGTTTCTTATAATTTAATGGTTAAAGACCATCTTAGTGCTTCTCCATGTGGTTTTCAGTAACTGATTAAAAATATAAACAATTTAGGGACTTCCCTGGTGGCACAGTGGTTAAGACTCTGAGCTCCCAATGCAGGGGGCCCGGGTTCGATCCCTGGTCAGGGAATTAGATCCCACATGCATGCTGCAACTAAGAGTTCGCATGCCACAACTAAGGAGCTGGCGAGCCACAACTAAGACCTGGCACAACCCAATAAATAAATAAATAAAATATTTTAAAATATATATATAAACAATTTAAATCCTTGCTTCCACAGTTAGATGATGGCATACACGCTGTGGAGGTTCATATCCGAGCTGTGTCACTTACCAGCTGTGCCTCTGTTTCCTCATCTAAAAGAGGGCTAAAAATACTCTCTATCCTTTGGGGTTTGTTGTAAAGATTAAAGGAATAAATACACAGAAATTCCTCGCACCAGTCCCTGACCCACAGAAGGCATTACACAAGTTATAATGTTAATAAAGGACCTATTCACGGTAACAATTATGAAGAGTTTGGGGATATTGGAAATGCCTAAAATGTTAAATGAAAGCAGCAGAACACAAAATGGTTTTTATAGTATGATCACAACTATATTAAAATCAAAGTAGCTTAGAATTATGGCTAGGAGTAAGACACCAAACATTAAGTTTGATTGTGTTTGGGAGACAGAACTTTGAGTGATTTTTTTCTTTCTGCTTTTCTAAATATGTATTAATTTTGTAATTAGGAGGAGCAAATTAACTTTATTTCTTAAATTGATTACTGGTTGAGAGTAGGGGGCTCTGGAATAATACTCCCTGGGGTTCCCTTGAGGGCATTATGGTAAGTGAAATAAGTCAGTCAAAGAAAGACAAGTACTGTATGATCTCACTTACATGTGGAATCTAAAAAGAAGTCAAACTCAAAGAAACAGAGAATAGAATGCTGATTTACAGGTGCTGTATGGGTAGTGATAATGGGGAGATGTTGGCCAAAGGGTACAAACTTCCAGTTATAACATGAACAAGTTCTGGGGAACAGCATGGTGACTACAGAATTAATAATGTTGTATTATATATTTGAAAGTTGCTGAGAGTAGATTTTTAAATGTTCTCATCACAGACACATAAAATTTGTGATTATGTGAGGTGATGGATATGTTAATTAACTTTTTTGTGGTAATCAGTTCACATACATTATGTGTATCAAATCATCATACTGTATACTTAAACTTGCACAATGTTATATGCCAATGATATCTCAGTAAATCCGGAAAACAAGAAATGAGGAAGAAAAGATTTACTTCACAGACTTCAGAGAAGCAAATTTTAATTTTATTTAAATTTTTTAAAGTATTAAAACAAAACCCAAGATTCTCTGGGTTCCAATTCTGGCTATGCTTTTCCTAGCTGGTGACCTTGGATAACTTGCTTAACTCCTCTGTGCCTTGATTTCCTCATCTATGAAGTGGGAATAATAATTATACTTAACTCATAAGAGTGGTTGTGAGAATTAAATTATACAATACCTGTAAAGGGCTTAGGAAAATGCCTGGCACATAATCACAACGGTTTGTGATAATGAAGATGATGAAGATGAAGATGAGGGAGGAGGGGTGGGGAGGAAGAGAAAGAGAAGGTTTATGTTAGTGATGTGTGCCTCCCCTGGGTTTGAATCCTGATTAGCTGTTGGAGTTTGGGCATGTTTCTTAAATTCTCTGTCTTAGCTTTCTCATCTGTAAATGGAATAATAACACAGGCAATATCCACGGATTTCACGAAATTGATACAGGGAATAAGTAAGATCATTCATGTACAGGGCCTGGGTCACAGTAAGCTCATTAATATTAAGTAGTTCTAAAAAGTTAAACTGGAAAACAAGGTCTACTTCACAGGTTACCGTTAAGATAAAATGAGCACTTTGAAAACTAAAGTACCATAGAAATCAAGCACTAGTTAAAATGTCAATTCATTTCCACTAGATGGCAGTAGGCATCACCAAATACAGCTGAACTCAACTAAACAAAGAGCTGAGGGAGAACACGAATACAGGACTAATGGGAATTACTTGGCAGGCCAATGGTTAGGATGCTTTCACTGCCGTGGGCCCAGGTTTGATCCCTGGTCCGGGAACTAAGATCCCATAAGCCGTGGGGCAAAAACAAAAACAAAAAAAACAGAACTGTTTTCATGCAGTTACATACCAGGCCTAGTCCCACTTCTGTAATTATACTGAAATGGGGCTGGAGGGATATATTATTTCAAATGAGTGAATTACATGCTTGGGCTTAGTTAGGAATCTTTTGTTTGATGCAGATGGTCAAAAATGATTATTTTTATTAGAAAGCCTATTCTAGATCCACATTCATCTTCCTCAGTTTCCCTCTTCAGCTCTGGACATTCTCACATACACCTATGCTCTGGTCTAGCCCCTTGTTACTTAAAGTGTGGTTCATGGCATCAGCTTCACCTGGGAACTTGTAGAAATACAGAATCTTGGGCCTTATCCCAGACTTATTGAACCTAAGTGATTCACACGCATATCAAAGTCTGAGAAGCACAGTTTTAGCCACATTCAACCTCTTGGAATTCTCTAAAGGAGTCATGAAGCTTTTGCACATGCTGGTCTTCCCAAATTGGAAACACTCCCTTCCCCATATGCTAGGCAAACTGGTCTCTTATTTACTCCTCTTATTTAACTCATTAGTGAGGGAACCAGCAGGATGGTAAACCCAGTTCAAGGAGAAGAGAGGAGACTGGTAAATATACAGTCTATGGAAAAAAGAATGTTGGAATAAGAATGAAAATTAAATGGAACACTGCTTTTTGTCGACAGATCAATAAAACAGTAACCTTTGGCATAATCTTTTCTACCTGACAAAGTCATTTATAACATCTTCTACAAATTAAGATCTAACTTTATAGACTCTAGACCCTATCAGTAGTAAATAATAAGTCATATAAGATCATAGATCCTAGAATCTCATGATACCCTTGCAGGCTTCTTAGACAATGCTCTAGTATGACTCTGCAAAAGCACATAGTAATATTTTGCTTTATTTCCACATTTTGGATAATTTTTCTTAAAAATTTAAATTTGATGACAGAGGCAATAGAAGTACACATCTCAGGTTGCCAAAGCTGACTTAATATAGTAGAACTCTACTTATGTTAGTTTCAGAGGATGAAGTGAGTATCTCCATCACAGAGCTGAATAGAAAGGAAAACAAGATTGAATTAGCCTTGTCTTTTACATCTTCCTGATCTTTCTGGGCCTATTTACTCTAACTATAAAATGGGGATAGCATTTATTTCATTTGGCAATTGATCTCCAATATTCTGGTCTCCAAAATCAAATTTTTATATTTTTAAAAATTATTGAAGATCCTGAAGAGTGTTTCCTGTTGTGTCTATCAATATTTAATACTATCAGAAATTAAAACTAAGAAATTTAGAAAATATTAAGTCATTTAAAATAATAATAAACAATTCATTACTTGTTAACAAAAATAACAAAATTTTTGTGAAAAGTAATTGTATATTCCAAAACCCCGCAAAGGTTTGGATTTAATTCAGAGGAGCCAGTTAAAGTTTTCCACAGTGACTCTGGTGCTTCTGTAACTTCTGTTTAGATGAGATTTGATAACATGCTGGTCCAAGATGGGCTTAGGAGCGACAACATAACATTTTTTGGTATTTATACGGCCTGATTTACTACACTGATTAAATTTTTAAAAAAATTCTCTCATCCATAGTTCTTGTATAATCAATTAGGAGTAGGTTATACATTGATTGTGACTATATTTGAAGAGTCTTTTGTTGTTGTTTTAACTGGGTTTTTTATCACAGTAATATCACCAGAATGTAAGCTCCTAGAGGGCAGAGATTTTTATTCTGATGTATGTTTTATTCACTGGTAAATCTGATTCTTAGGACTGCATATATAAACATTTTGTAAATATTTGTGGAATGGATGAATGCATGAAATGAAAGTGACGTTTCTAGGATCGTTTATCCTTCTGGATAGTAGGGATGATTTCATTCAAAAGTAATTACTTATCTTAAAAAATTCTTTTTCTGTAATTTGCAAATTGTGATCATGCAGAGTGCCCACTTTAAAAAAAAGTTGCAGGGGCTTCCCTGGTGGTGCGGTGGTTAAGAATCTGCCTGCCAATGCAGGGGACACGGGTTCAATCCCTGGTCCGGGAAGAACCCACATGCCGCAGAGCAACTAAGCCCCTGCACCACAACTACTGAGCCTGCGCTCCAGAGCCTGCAGGCCACAACTACTGAGCCCACGCACCACAACTACTGAAGCCTGTGCACCTAGAGCCTGTGCTCAGCAACAAGAGAAGCCACTGCAGTGAGAAGCCTGCTCCTACAACGAGGAGTAGCCCCCGCTCGCCACAACTAGAGAAAGCTTGCATGCAGAAATGAAGACCCAACACAGCCAAAAATAAAATAAATTTATTTTTTTTTAAAGTGGGGGGACTCTAAAAGTACCTTTGTAGTAAAAGTCATAAATATTTGAGAATTCTTTCCAAAGATGTACAATTTAACTTTACTGATGATTAGTTTTTTTGTTGTTTTTTGTTGTTTTTTTCTTTTTTGGCTGCTTTGGGTCTTTGTTGCTGCACGCAGGCTTTCTCTAGCTACAGCGATCAGGGGCTACTCCTCGTCGCGGTGCACGGTCTTCTCATTGCGGTGGCGTCTCTTGCTGTGGAGCACGGGCTCTAGGCGCACAGGCTTCAGTAGTTGTGGCACGTGGGCTCAGTAGCTGTGGCACGTGGGCTCAGTAGCTGTGGCACACAGGCTTAGTTGCTCTGCAGCATGTGGGATCTTTCGGGAACAGAGCTCAAACCTGTGTCCCCTGCATGGGCAGGCAGATTCTTAACCACTGCGCCACCAGGGAAGTCCCTGATGATTCGTTTTAAAAAAATTCTGGGAACCATGTATGTAATAAGCTAGCAAAAATGTTTTTGATAAATTCTCAGTTTTGACCACTATATTTCTCTGTTTTCCAGCTAACCAGAAGCATATATAGCTAACCAGAAACTAACTCAAAAACATCAGAACACATAATGTCACAATACTCTGTGTAAAGCAGGGGAAAAAGTTAAGGTACTTTAGCATTATTTATTTCTAAGTCATAGTCATTTTGTTTGTGGTGATTGTGTTCTGTAAAATAATCAGGATACACTTTGACAAAAGATTGTTTTCATATGCATTTATGCATCTGTTTAGTTGAAAGTCTTAGAAAAGTCTAAATATTAAGTCACATTAAACATTATATCATATTACTTTATGCTTAACAAACTGCCCTTCCTTATGGAAAATAATAAAATTACATATCCTCAACACAGAGTTAAAGCCACCACAATTTGCTAGTTCAACGTTAATTTAACTAATGATGATGTTCCTTTACTATTCAGATTCCACAGACAATTTTTATTTGTTTGTTTGTTTTTGCGGTACGCACGCGGGCCTCTCACTGTTGTGGCCTCTCCCGTTGTGGAGCACAGGCTCTGGACGCGCAGGCTCAGCGGCCATGGCTCAC
>NC_041220.1:48453910-48480952 GCF_002837175.3 Physeter macrocephalus
CCATGGCTCACGGGCCCAGCCGCTCCGCGGCATGTGGGATCTTCCCGGACCGGGGCACGAACCCGTTTCCCCTGCATCGGCAGGCGGACTCTCAACCACTGCACCACCAGGGAAGCCCCCACAGACAATTTTTAGAGCTTCACTTCCTTTTATGCTTTATAACTTAAGATAATTATAGATTTGTATGCAGTTGTAAAAAGTAATACAGAGAGCTCTCATATACGTTTTGTGCAGGTTGCCCCAGTGGTAACATCTTGCATGATTCTAGTACAATTTCAAAACCTGAAACTGACACTAATACAATCCACCAACTTTATTCAGATTTCACCAGTTTTATCCATACCCATTTGCATGTGTGTGCATTGAATTCTATGCAATTGTATAACATCTTTAGATTCCTGTGACCCATTGAATCTACACAACAATTCCATCACATGGATCTCTCATGCTACTTTTGAAAGAGCCACAGCCATTTTTCCTACCCCTACCCCCAACCTCAGCTCTTGGCTACCACTAATCTGTTTATCATCTCTTTAGTTTCATCATTTCAAGAATGTTATATATAGTTGACCCTTTAATAACATGGGTTTGAACTACATCGGTCTGCTTATATACAAATTTTTTTCGAACAAGTACTACAGTACTACACAATCTGTGGTTGGTTGAATCTATGGATGCAGAACCATGGATACAAAGGTCGGTAAAGTTATACTTCAACTGTATGGTATGTCAGCACCCCTGAGCTGTTCAAGGGTCAAATGTAAATAATATTCTACAGTAAGTAACTTTTTGAAGCTGGATTTTAAAAATTCAGCATAAAGCCCTTGAGATCCATCCAAATTGTTACCTATATCAGTTGTCAATTCCTTTTGTTGAGTAGTATTCCATGGTATGAATGTACCACAGTTTGTTTAACTATTCACCTGATGAAGGATATGTAGGTTGTTTCCAGTTTTTGGCTATTAGCAATAAAGCTGCTATAAACATTCATGTACAGATTTTTGTGTAAAAGTAAGTTTTCATTTCTGTGGGATAAATGCCAGAGAGCGCTATTTTTGGATTGTGTGGTACTTGCGTGCTTCGTTTTTTAAAAAACTGCCAAACTATATTTCAGAGTAGCTGTACCATTTTACTTTCCCACCAACGAGTGATCTGGCTTCTCCACATCCTTGACAGCATTTGATGTGACTAATATTTTTTATTTTACCTATTCTGATAGATAAATAATGACAACTCATTGTGATTTTAAGTTGCATTCTCCTAATGATTAATGATGTTGAACCTCTTTTCATGTGTTTATTTGCCATCTGTATATCCTTTCCAGTGAAATGTCTGTTCATATCTTTTGCCCATTTTCTAATCAGATTGTTCTTTTGCTCTGGAGTTTTGAGATCTCTTTACATATTCTAGATACGAGTCCATTGTTGGATATGTGGTTTGCAAATATTTTCTCCCAATCTGTAGTTTGTTTTTTTCATTCTCTTTACAGGGTTTTTTTTGCAGAACAAAAGTTTTTAATTTTGATGAAATCCAATTTATCAATTTGTCTTTTTATGAACCATGCTTTTCTGTCAAGTCTAAGAACTCCTTGCCTAGGTTCTGAAATTTTTCTCCTATGTTTTTCTCTAAAATTTTATTTATTTATTTATTTATTTTTGGCTGCGTTGGGTCTTTGTTGCTGCGCATGGGCTTTCTCTAGTTGTGGCGAGCGGGGGCTACTCTTCGTTGTGGTGTGCAGGTTTCTCATTGCGGTGGCTCCTCTTGTTGCAGAGCATAGGCTCTAGGCGCGCGGGCTTCAGTAGTTGTGGCTCAAGGGCTGTAGAACGCAGGCTCAGTAGTTGTGGCACATGGGCATAGGTGCTCCGTGGCATGTGGAATCTTCCTGGACCAGGGCTCGAACCCATGTCCCCTGCATTGGCAGGTGGATTCTCAACCACTGCACCACCAGGGAAGCCCTTCTCTAAAATTTTAAAGTTTCACTTTTTACATTTAAATCCACATTCCATTTTGAGTTAATTTTAGTGTAACAAGACTTCCTTTTTATGCTTATGGATGCCTTTTAAAAGCCTAGTATCAATAATTAAATATGGACTGGATGATATCCTATGATGGGGTTTGTATGTAAGATTTCTTGTTTGGTTGTAGCATGAGAAACAGTAAAAGCACCTTCAGATTGCATAATTTCAGAAGATTCACGAGCACCTGTAATCAGAGGCAGAACAGCAGCAAGTGACAGACACTAAAGTTAAATGTCACACTTCCTAGAGGCACAATCGACCAGATGATTCAGGATAAAAGAAAAATGATTTTGAATGTAGGGACCATATATAGGGCTGAAAAAAAATTTTTATTTTGCCAACATTGTCTAGGCAATTTATCAAATGTTCAATCATTTGGAGCTGTGGAGACCTAAGCAGTAGTGAATACATAAAGGACTAAAAACAAAGCAACAAGCTTTAACCACAGAACTGCAGAACAAATCTCCTAGCTTGCTCTTGGTGTTACTAACATGACAATGGTTGCACTGGCCATTTTTTTTTTTTTTTTTTTTTTTTTGCGGTACGTGGGCCTCTCACTGCTGTGGCCTCTCTCGTTGCGGAGCACAGGTTCCGGACGCGCAGGCTCCACAGCATGTGGGATCTTCCTGGACCGGGGCACGAACCCGTGTCCCCTGCATCGGCAGGCGGACTCTCAACCACTGAGCCACCAGGGAAGCCCGCATTGGCCACTTTTGTTCAGCATATTTGTTCAGGGGTCAGTAAACTATGGTCCACAGTCTAAATATGGCCTGATGCCTGTTTCTGTAAGTTTTGCTGGAATGCAGCCACGTCCATTTTAATGACTCATACATAATCTGCCTGCTTTTGCACTAGAATGGCAGAAGTGATGAGTTGTGACAGACTGCATGATCCAGAAAGTCTAAAGTACTTACTCTCAGGCCCTTTACAGAAAATTTTTTGTCAACTCTTATTCTTGGCTGACAAATGCTGACACAACTATGTGAAAAGCACCCTGGTATAAAATATTTCTAAGGTGTGATATCAACTGTTTGGAACAAAATAACATAAAGGCAGCAGCGCCCACCCACATCAACTTAAAAGAAATCTACCTTGAGGGGTAAATGGCTTTCTTTTTGAAGCTGAAATTCCTGCTAACACAACTCTAAGCATTGTTCCTGAGTCAGTACTCAGATTTCAGTTTGTGCTCCTGAACATCAAATGTGAAGGTGTTTATAAGCAAGTGTCTATGTTATTTGGTAATAGAAATCCCACAAATTTAAGAAAATATTTTTGTATGAAAGTCAGCAAAATAAGTCATCTCCATTTTATGACCATTGTTCAAAAAATTTACATTACGTATCTCAGAAAAGTATTAACATTCATTTCAAATTTACCCTCTGGCCTCAATAGGACACTAGCCAGAACTTCAGCTATGCACAGTTCCAGGTAGAGTTTAAAACTGCACATTGTCTTCTTGTCCCTATACTTAAGGTTGCTAAAGTCAAGACGTAGGGCATGTGACAGTGCCAGTCATTAGGCTGTAGTATGTCAGCTCCAAAACCAGCCTTCCAGACTCTGTGATTATAGATTTCTGCAGACCTCCCATCTGCTTTGCTAGCTGGCTTCTTCTGCCAATAGGGATGTGTCAGGGGGTGACTTCAAGTCAAGGGGATGGAGGGGGGACTCGCTATTTCTTTCAGTGGTGCCCCAGCTATGGCCATTGGCAGTAGCAACTGGTTCCAGTCTCCAGCTTTGTCACACACTCTCAAAACTGCCTCATCGGACATCCCTGGTGGAGCAGTGGTTAAGAATCCACCTGCCAATGCAGGAGACACAGGTTCAAGCCCTGGTCCGGGAAGCTCCCACATGCTGTGGAGCAACTAAGCCCGTGCACTGCAACTACTGAGCCCATGCACCACAACTACTGAAGCCCATGTGCCTAGAGCCCATGCTCTACAACGAGAAGCCACCACAATGAGAAGTCCACACACCACAACAAAGAGTAGCCCCTGCTCGCCACCACAAAGGCCCAATGTAGCCAAAAATAAATAAATTTTAAAAAACAAACTGTCTCATCATGGCCCTTTCACCCACCAGCACCAGCCAGGTAGCACCCCTGCTCAGAGGTCTGAGTTCCAGCTTTCCAGGGGCCTCTCCTCCAAATTGCTAGGTTCTGCGAATCCCAAATTCTTCCCTTTGTTCCCCCAGACTTAGGGATGATGCCCATATTCTGAAGTTACTATCTCTGTGTGTTACCTCATGGTTCCCTTTCTGCTTTTTTCAGTTCTCCGATTCTAGCCTGGCCAATTTCTTATATTAAATTCTCTCTAGTGGAATACCCAGCGAGGCTTGTGTTTTCCAGACTAGACCCTGACTGAACCAGGAAGTATGTCACAGATCAACACTGACACATATGCATAAGAGTTGGAAAAGAAACAGATCTATGCACTAACTTGTTGTGCCTCTTTGGCCAAATTATTTCTCTTCCCTAAACTTACTAATATTCACTGAATAACTACCAAAATCTGTATTTAGAATAAGTAAATATGTCAATGGGAGCTTCTCAACGGAAAAAAATCAGTAAATAAATATTCTGAAATACTATATGAGGTCCTGTTGGAGGGCACTGATGTATGTTTTTTTTTTTTTTTTTTTTTTTTGCGGTACGTGGGCCTCTCACTGCTGTGGCCTCTCTCGTTGCGGAGCACAGGTTCCGGACGCGCAGGCTCCACAGCATGTGGGATCTTCCTGGACCGGGGCACGAACCCGTGTCCCCTGCATCGGCAGGCGGACTCTCAACCACTGAGCCACCAGGGAAGCCCGCATTGGCCACTTTTGTTCAGCATATTTGTTCAGGGGTCAGTAAACTATGGTCCACAGTCTAAATATGGCCTGATGCCTGTTTCTGTAAGTTTTGCTGGAATGCAGCCACGTCCATTTTAATGACTCATACATAATCTGCCTGCTTTTGCACTAGAATGGCAGAAGTGATGAGTTGTGACAGACTGCATGATCCAGAAAGTCTAAAGTACTTACTCTCAGGCCCTTTACAGAAAATTTTTTGTCAACTCTTATTCTTGGCTGACAAATGCTGACACAACTATGTGAAAAGCACCCTGGTATAAAATATTTCTAAGGTGTGATATCAACTGTTTGGAACAAAATAACATAAAGGCAGCAGCGCCCACCCACATCAACTTAAAAGAAATCTACCTTGAGGGGTAAATGGCTTTCTTTTTGAAGCTGAAATTCCTGCTAACACAACTCTAAGCATTGTTCCTGAGTCAGTACTCAGATTTCAGTTTGTGCTCCTGAACATCAAATGTGAAGGTGTTTATAAGCAAGTGTCTATGTTATTTGGTAATAGAAATCCCACAAATTTAAGAAAATATTTTTGTATGAAAGTCAGCAAAATAAGTCATCTCCATTTTATGACCATTGTTCAAAAAATTTACATTACGTATCTCAGAAAAGTATTAACATTCATTTCAAATTTACCCTCTGGCCTCAATAGGACACTAGCCAGAACTTCAGCTATGCACAGTTCCAGGTAGAGTTTAAAACTGCACATTGTCTTCTTGTCCCTATACTTAAGGTTGCTAAAGTCAAGACGTAGGGCATGTGACAGTGCCAGTCATTAGGCTGTAGTATGTCAGCTCCAAAACCAGCCTTCCAGACTCTGTGATTATAGATTTCTGCAGACCTCCCATCTGCTTTGCTAGCTGGCTTCTTCTGCCAATAGGGATGTGTCAGGGGGTGACTTCAAGTCAAGGGGATGGAGGAGGGACTCGCTATTTCTTTCAGTGGTGCCCCAGCTATGGCCATTGGCAGTAGCAACTGGTTCCAGTCTCCAGCTTTGTCACACACTCTCAAAACTGCCTCATCGGACATCCCTGGTGGAGCAGTGGTTAAGAATCCACCTGCCAATGCAGGAGACACAGGTTCAAGCCCTGGTCCGGGAAGCTCCCACATGCTGTGGAGCAACTAAGCCCGTGCACTGCAACTACTGAGCCCATGCACCACAACTACTGAAGCCCATGTGCCTAGAGCCCATGCTCTACAACGAGAAGCCACCACAATGAGAAGTCCACACACCACAACAAAGAGTAGCCCCTGCTCGCCACCACAAAGGCCCAATGTAGCCAAAAATAAATAAATTTTAAAAAACAAACTGTCTCATCATGGCCCTTTCACCCACCAGCACCAGCCAGGTAGCACCCCTGCTCAGAGGTCTGAGTTCCAGCTTTCCAGGGGCCTCTCCTCCAAATTGCTAGGTTCTGCGAATCCCAAATTCTTCCCTTTGTTCCCCCAGACTTAGGGATGATGCCCATATTCTGAAGTTACTATCTCTGTGTGTTACCTCATGGTTCCCTTTCTGCTTTTTTCAGTTCTCCGATTCTAGCCTGGCCAATTTCTTATATTAAATTCTCTCTAGTGGAATACCCAGCGAGGCTTGTGTTTTCCAGACTAGACCCTGACTGAACCAGGAAGTATGTCACAGATCAACACTGACACATATGCATAAGAGTTGGAAAAGAAACAGATCTATGCACTAACTTGTTGTGCCTCTTTGGCCAAATTATTTCTCTTCCCTAAACTTACTAATATTCACTGAATAACTACCAAAATCTGTATTTAGAATAAGTAAATATGTCAATGGGAGCTTCTCAACGGAAAAAAATCAGTAAATAAATATTCTGAAATACTATATGAGGTCCTGTTGGAGGGCACTGATGTATGTGTCTCAGGATAACCTTTCTTTATTTGTTAAATTTCTTTTTTTTTAAACTTAATTAATTAATTAATTAGGTTGCACTGGGTCTTAGTTGTGGCAGGTGGGCTCCTTAGTTGTGGCTCACAGGCTCCTTAGTTGCAGCATGTGGGCTCTTTAGTTGCAACAGGTGGGCTCCTTAGCTGCGGGTCGCGGACTCCTTAGTTGCAGCATGCGGGCTCCTTAGTTGTGGCATGTGAACTCTTAGTTGTGGCATGCATGTGGGATCTAGTTCCCTGACCAGGGATTGAACCTGGACGCCCTGCATTGGGAGCGCAGTCTTATCCACTGCGCCACCAGAGAATTCCCCTGTTAAATTTCTTAAAATTAATTATTTTAATAAAAAATGATACATGCCAGAAGGACTATCATCAAAAACACTACAAATAAAAAATGATGGGGAGGTTGTGGAGAAAAGGAAACCTTCATACACTGTTGGTGGGAATGTATATTGGTGCAACCACTGTGGAAAACAGTATGGAGGTTCTCAAAAAACTAAAAACAGAACTACCATATGATCCAGCAATTCCATTCCTGGGTATTTATACAAAAAAAATGAAAACACTAATTCAAAAAGGTACATGCACCCCAATGTTCATAGCAGCATTATTATTTTTTAAATTTACTTATTTTATTTATTTATTTTTGGCTGCGTTGGGCCTTCGTTGCTGCCCGAGGACTTTCTCTATTTGCGGCGAGCGGGAGCTACTCTTCATTGTGGTGCATGGGCTTCTCACTGCGGTGGCTTCTCTTGCTGCAGAGCATGGGCTCTAGGTGCACGGGCTTCAGTAGTTGTGGCTCGTGGGCTCAGTAGTTGTGGCTCGCGGCTCTAGAGCGCAGGCTCAGTAGTTGTGGCGCGCGGGCTTAGTTGCTGCGTGGCATATGGGATATTCCCAGACTAGGGCTCAAACCTGTGTCCTCTGCATTGGCAGGCGGATTCTTAACCACTGCGCCACCAGGGAAGCCACACAGCAGCATTATTTGCAATTGCCAAGATATGGAAGCAACTTAAATGTCCATCAACAGATGAATGGATAAAGAAGAAGTGGTACATATATAAAATGGAATACTACTCAGCCATAAAAAAGAATAAAAATTTGCCATTTGCAAAAACATGAATGGACTTGTAGGATATTATGCTAAGTGAAATAAGTCAGACAGAGAAAGATGAATACTGTATGATATCATTTAAATGTGGAATCTAAAAGATAAAACAAACTAGTAAATATAACAAAAAAGAAACAGACTCACAGATATGGAGAACAAACTAGTGGTTACCACTGGAGAGAAGGAGGAGGGAAGAGGCAAGATAGGGTTAGGGAATTAAGAGGTATAAACTACTACGTATAAAATGAATAAGTGGGACTTCCCTGGTAGCGCAGTGGTTAAGAATCCGCCTGCTAATGCAGGGGACACGGGTTCGAGCCCTGGTCCGGGAAGATCCCACATGTCACAAAGCAACTAAGCCCGTGTGCCACAACTACTGAGCCTGCGCTCTGGAGCCCGTGAGCCACAATTACTGAGCCCGTGTGCCACAACTACGGAAGCCTGTGCGCCTAGAGCCCATGCTCCACAACAAGAAGAGCCACTGCAATGAGAAGCCTGCTCACCGCAACGAAGAGTAGCCCCCGCTCACCACTAGAAAAAGCCCACATGCAGCGCCGAAGACGCAACACAGCCAAAAAAAAATTTTTTTAATAAATAAATAAATGAATAAGCTATAAAGATGTATCATACCACACAAGTAATATTGTCAATATTTTATAATAACTATAACTTTTAAAAATTGTGAATCACTATGCTATATACCTGAAACTTATATAACATTGTACATCAACTATACCTCAATTAAAATATTTTTAATGATACATGCATATAATTTTGTTTTATTTTTTTATTGAGGTATATATCCAGCTCCAAATTTGTGATTCCAACTTTGAGGTCTAATAGGCATCCTCTCCAAATGTTCTTCATCACAGAAATGGCACCACCACACATCCACCGGCTCAGGAAAAAATCCCAGGAAGCAACCTTGGTTCTTCTCCTCACTCCAGTTGGTTCCACCTCCAAAAGACATCCTGAATCTACTTCTCACCAGTCCCCTATTATCCATTAATTCCAGCTGCCATCATCCCTTACTGTAAAAGCCACCTAATTTGTCCCCCTGCCTCCGCTCTTAGCTATCTCCTCCATTCTTCATCCAATCCCTTAAGACGTAAGTCATATCAGGGCCATGCCCCTGCTTAAAATCCTCCACTGGCTTCCCACTGCAACAGGAACAAATCCAAACCCCTTATCATGGCCTACATTACCATACATGTTCTTGGCCTTGTCCACATCTCTGCACTCGCTTTTCCTTGAGCCTGGAATATCTGTCCTCAAGGTCCTCACCAGGCTTCTTTCTCATCCTTCAGCTTTCAGCTTAAATGCCACCTCTGAAAGGCCTTTCCTGACCTCCCAATGGAAAGTCTTCTCCTCCCCTCTCCCAACTCTCTAGCACCTAATTTTAGAAATTATTGTATTCACTTGTTTTGGAGTTCCCTCTGTTACCTCTCCCCCAACACCTACACTGGAAAGCTTCCAGACAGCAGGGACGCCTTTGTTAAGTTCATCCCCCGAAACAGTTCCTGGGATAGAGAAGATGCTGAATAAACTGGGGTTGGCTGACAGAGTCCACAAGCTTATCCAGGGCTCTTACGAGGTTTTTGTTTGCTGCAGGGGACATGGTCCCCTTAATTGCTTGCTCCCATTCTCAGTGGAGTAGGAGTGGGACTGGGGCAAGGGTAGGGAGGTTGGAGGCTAACCACCACCCCTCCTCTGCCTTCCCCTCCCCTGCCTTCCCCTCCCCCTCCCCCCATGCGTCCTTTCCTGCCCCTCCCCCCTCCTCCTACCTGCTCCGTTCTTCCTCCTCTTACCCGCCCCTCCTTCACCCCACCCTGTCGCGTGTCCGACCCGAGGGCGCTCTCCGTGTCGCGCGGACGCTGGAGCGCAGGGACCCGACCGCCGGCCGCGGAGGGAGGATGGCGCTCGAGGCACTGCGCTTGGGGCTGTTGCTCCTGGTCTGCTGGGACTCGGCAGGTAACGCTCACCTGTGGGCCTGCTCCGCGGAGGACCGGCCGAGGAGTTACCGAGAGGGGGTCTCGCTGGCGACTGCCCCTGCCCCTTGGCGCCCCTCCGCGCACCCGTTACTGGCGGTTCCAGGCCCGCCCAGCGGTTGTCTAGGGACACGAACTTGGGGATGTGAGGGGCTGGCGTTGTGAAGCCAGCAACCCTCTGTAGTTCTTGCTTGGGCTTCGTTCCCAGCATCTTCTTAGTGACCCTGCTGTCTGCTCTTTCTCCCTTAAAGCAGATTTCCTGGAGCCCAAGATCGGGAGTTGGGTTTTTATGTACCAGGGGCCCTACGGAACCTCAGCAGGAGATGTACAGGAATCAGGAATTGTGAATGCCAAGTGCGCCAGGCACTCGGGGGCTCATGAGAAAGGGGCCTTAGTCCAGCCAGACTTGATGCCCATTTAAAATGGAGTTAAAGTGGTAACACCTAATGTCAAATGTTGCATTTATTACCTTGAGCCACAGAGGAAAAGAATACTGTGAGTTACTGAATTACTTCTCTGACTTTTGGGGTTTTTTTAGCCAGGAAAAGCTGATTTTTTATTTCTTAAATACTAAATACTGTGAAGGGAGAGGGGCAAAAAGGTCCCCTGATGATGGAGGGCCATGGAGCAAAGAGTAGAGATCATCAGCAAAGGTCCTGTGAGCATTAGGGAAGCGCGGGGTGCCGCAGTTAGGGTCTTCCTGCAGTGGCTTTTGTATATCAGCCTGGAGCTTGCATCTCTTGGCAAGCCTATCACTGAGGTAGATGTCGCTCAGTGGGGGCTGTGGGTTCACTTTCCGCTGGCTCTGAATGTCCTGCTAGATAATAGCGACCCATTCTGGGGGGACTGCAGCTGCCCAAAGTTCTGTCTCAGCTGAAGCTCCATCATGCTTGTCTCGGGAGCCCCCCTCAAGGAGCAGTAGGTGGACCTTGGGACACGGCCTCTACTGCTGTTGTTCCAAGGGCTGGGTAAGCATTCTCCAGCTGTGGCTCAGGGGAAGTTCTCTCTGATCCCTGAACTTCCACTGGCTCCTCAGGAATCGGCTGGGGCAGGGGGCGGGGCGGGTATCACCAACCCTGCAAACATATCTGAGGATGGAATCAGGGCCTCTTCTCTCATTTTTGTTATGTAGCTCCAAATTCCTTTCTCAAGCAAACTTATTAGGATGGTCAGTTACAGAGCTGGTACCAAATGTTCTCTGTGTGCCTGCTAGGAGAAGTGCCAGAACACAACTGAACATACTTCTTAGGGGTTCTTCAAAAGCTGGACGTGGGAGAGAAAAGGAGAAGGTGTGGCCTGTATAAATCACAAGCTGGATTTTAAAAAACCCTTATGAAGAAGAACTGACCTTTATGACATCCTTTAAAATGTCTGTTTTCTTCTTGCCTCTTTGAATGCTCAATTTGGTCAACATTCAGAATACAGAACAGTAAGAAACCACTTGTATCGTTTCTACTGATATGTGAAGCTGACAACAGTTTGGGTTGGGTGCTGGTTTTCAGGTCTGACCTGCCACTTTTGAAACAGTGGACTGCTTCTTTAGAAACCAGATTCTCAGGCAGGCTCTTTGATACAGATCACAATGTACAGGTTGGTTGAAAATAGCTCAGGCCTTGGATACCTCAGGGCTTTCTTTCCTTTAATGTTCCCTTTGATGATTTAGAGGATCCTAAGCCTAATAGTTACACCTTATACTAGGCATTTTATGTATATTAACAAATTAAATTCTGTGGAAGTAAAGGAAGACCAACCAAATAACTAGCAAAAGCTACTTATTCAACATGCACCCCAGTACTCACAGCAGCACTATTTACAGTAGCCAAGACATGGAAGCAACCTAAGTGTCCATCGACAGACGAATGGATAAAGATGTGGTACATATATACAATGGAATACTACTACTCAGCTATAAAAAAGAACGAAATAATGCCATTTGCAGCAACATGGACGGACCTAGAGATTATCATACTAAGTGAAGTAAGACAGAGAAAGACAAATATCATATATCACTTAAATGTGGAATCTAAAATATGATACAAATGAACCTACCTATGAAACAGAAACAGACTCAGACAGAGAACAGACTTATGGTTGCCAAGGGGGAGGGGGAGGGAAGGAAAAATTAGGAGTTTGGGATTAACATATGCACAATACTATATATAAAATAGATAAACAACAAGGACCTGCTGTGTAGCATGGGGAACTATATTCAATGTCTTGTAGTGACCTAAATGGAAAAGAATCTGAAAAAGAATATATATATATATATATATATATATGAATGAATCACTTTGCTGTACACCTGAAACTAACACAACATTGTAAATAACTATACTTCAATTTTTTAAAAAGGTTAATAATAATAAAAGCTAGTTATTCGGAGCTTGATGTAGCAAGTGAGTTAGCCATGTCACTTGCGTCATTTTGGCTGAGACTCAAAGGCAGAGAGTGGGAAGGCTTTAAAGTGGGAAAAAGGGAAAGCATCAGGTATGCCCTGATTAAGGCTGTTGGCATGGCGAAGCTGTAGGTGGCTAACTAGAAGCAGGCGTCCTATTTGAATTGTTAGAAGGACATATTTGGCTTTCTCTGACTGGGCCTAAGTTGGAAGCAGGGACAAAATTTAGGAAACTATCAGTTTCCCTAATCAAGTCCTGGCCATTTGGGGCCAATTGTTACAGAGCTTACTGTTTGGCTCCCTGGATGTCACTACAGATAGCTATATGATTTCTTACATGTCTGACTCTAGCAGACTGACTTCCTGGACTGGTTATTCTAAATAATGTGTTGGTTTCCTGGGCAGCTTGCTAAGGTTGTGGGTCAGAGTTCTTAATATCTGGTCTGACACTGTCCATTTGTATATGCAGTCTCTCATTTCTCACGATGACCTTGTAAGATAGATAGATATTATTATTTTACATATGGGGATATTGACCTCAGTGGGTTAAGGTAACTTTGAGTATTCAATTTAGTACAGACCTTTTCCAGGAAACTTTCCCACCCTGTTTTCTTCCTCCAAAGCAGACATAAATGCACTTTCTCTGTGCTTCCATTCAAACTACACTGCATTATCATCACCACCATGCTAGTGTAGGGGAGGAAAAAAATCTTTCCTCTACCCTTCTAAGTTCTCAGCTGGGGCCCCTATAACAAAGGACAGGTTAACAAGAGAAAAATAAACATTTAATAACAAGTGCATTGTGCATACACATGGGAGCACTCAGAGATGAGTAGTTCAAAGAGATGGCTTAGAAATCTGCCTTATATAGCATCTTTACCAGAGAGCAATAAGTTTGTAGATAAATGACAGGACAAAGGAAAATGGTTTCAGGCTTCCAAGGGCGGCAAACACTGGGAAGATAAATAATGGGAGGAAACTAATGGGGTAAGGTTTGTTTGCAGATTCCTCAGGTCCCATCTCTGGACTGATAAGAGTCCAGAGTCATCTCCAGTAAAGGAGAATTTATATCCTGCCTTTAGGCAGAAAAGGGGAAGGGAGAGAGAGTTGTACCTTAACTGCCTTTAGCTCAAAATAATTTTTATATCAAAGAGCCATATTTGGGGGCTGACATAGCCTGGTTTCCTTCAACAGTGAATGCTTAGATACCAGTGTTCTCCATTATTTGTACAGAATAACTCACTTAATCCTTTATAGCACTAAAAGTAGGTACCATTATTATCCTCCTGGTCAAGGTCACATGGAAATGGTGGAACTGTGGTTCCAACCGAGGCATTCTGACTCCAGATCCAGTGCTCTTCACTAGCCCATCAGAGCACTGAATTGTAATTGTCTGTCTCCCTCCAGTAAACTGTATATTTTGTGGTCAAGGATGATGTCTTGTTATTTGGTGCCCAATCTTCAGCACTTAATGGGTGCCCAATAATACTTTTGCTCAGATGACTCAGTTTTCTTGGGTTTGATTTTCTTTCAGAAAAATTGGGATAATAACAGCAAAAACTCACTCTGGCATCTTCCATTTAAGCAACTCACATACGACCCTCTCCTTTCTCTCTGAAGTTTCCACAGTAGATCACTCACTCACTGGTTGTAGATAGACTACTGTCTTGTATGACTACTCTCTTGTAAAGTCGAATATTTCCATCAGTGGAGTTGTATTCTTACCAAGACTCAAGTGTGTGTGTTCACAGGCCTGTTATGTGAGTCTCCAGTCTTATTTTAATTAAAAATATAAAGACAGCATAAACATGAGTGTAAAGAGATAAGCCATTTATATGAGAACTGTGTCAAATGCTTTTGAAAGACTTGCTAAAAGACAAAACGCTAAAAACAAAAAAATTGCTCTTGAATTAGGTGTAGGTAAAACAATGGTAAATAACTGGGGAATCGTTTTTTAATTGTACATTACCTTGTTGTAACGTGTCTTTAAATTCTCAATATTTAAAATGGGTAGTTTTACCCACCAGGAGATATTTAGACTGTCATTTTGATTGTCTAACTGGGGAGCTGTTACTGGCATCTAGTGGATAGAGAACAGAGATGCTACTAAACTTCCTACAATGCACAGGGCAGCCTCACACAACAAAGAATTATCTGGTCCAAAATATGAATGGGGATTGAGAAATCCCATTTTTAAAGAAACCAAAACAGGAAATCATAGGTGATTTATTATGCGTATCATTTTTGCAGTGATAGTGCAAAGAACTCTAATTAGTTGAAACATTCATAGGAAAAGTCTTATGTCTTATGTCAGGTAGGATTAGATTCAGCTGCAAGAAACAACGACTCAAAATAACAGCTCACAGAGCTGCCATCTTAGGATGTGGGCTTTGGCCTCCCGGTCTGTAAGATAAAAAGTAGCACTCCATGCACCCAGGAGCAGGATGGAGGAATGGACAAAGGAGAATAAGAAATGGGAGAAGCAGAGGACAGGTACCAACTTTCTTTTAAAGGAGGTTCCCAGAAGCTACTATACAATAGTTCCACTTGTATCCCATCAGCCTGACCTTGATCATATGGTCATACCTAGCTGCAAGGGAGGTTATCTTAGTGTAGGTAGCATCACAGCTGGCCATGTGCTTTGTCATTGTCTTACATCAAAAGATTGGCATCTGTTTTCAGAGAAAACAGATTTTTTGTTATTGTTTCCCTGTTAATTGACTTTTTCAATTAAGTGAGCAATTACCACTTGTCCCAATCTCATTGGATAAGAGGGCATCTACTCTCCTGTGGAAGCCCTGGAAGGCAACATCTTAATGAAGCTGGGGCAGCAAGAACACATCAGGCTCCTAAATGGAGATAGAGGGCTGAATGGAGGATGGAAAGGGTAAAAAAAGTTCTTTACTTTAGAGTTTGGCCCATGGCCAGCCCTGCTTAACTCTTTATAAATCCAGATATCAGTAGAAATGTGTAGTTCATTTATTAAGAATGCTAAACAGTGTGACTTACTCTGAAGTGAGGAATGGTAATCACTACTAAAATATACACACACAAACAGAAATACAGCAGGCCATATATTTAACCCATTATTAAAGTGGGACTCTGCACATCATTTGTGACCATTGTGACCATTTCTAGTCTTGGCCCTGCTAGGGACTAGTGGCTGTGCATAAGACATGTTACGTCTCTGTTCTCGATTCCATTGAATCTGAGGGTTGAGTTCCATGACCCCATATCGGTTTCTTAGGGCTGCCATAATAAAGCCACAAACTGGGTATCTTACACAATGGTAATGCACTGTCTCACAGTTCTCACGGCTAGAAGTCCAAACTCAAGGTGTTGGCAGGGTTGCTTCCTTCCGAGGGAGAATCTGTTCTATTCCTCTGTCCTAGTATCTGGTAGCCTCAGGCATTCCTTGGCTAGTTAATGGCATTCTCTTGGTGTCTTCACATGATCTTCCCTCTGTGTGTGACTCTGTGTCCATATTTCCCTTTTGATAAGGACACCAGTCATATTGGATTAGAGCCAGTTCTACTAACCTTAAGTTGATTACCTATATAAAGACCCTATTTCCATATATGGTCACATTCTGAGGTACTGGGGGTTAGGACTTTAACATATCTTTCTGGGTGGACACAATTAAACCCATAACAACCCCTGAGATCTAATTCTGAACCTACTGCTTTCTTTAATGCTGTGGCTTAAATGCCAGTATCTTAAAAGTCCAGACAGGATTCCCGAGTGTGTCTGGGCATTATGCACAGGGATTAGGTGGAATGTAACAGGACATTCTCATGGAGATGGTAGTGGAGAACAATTTATGAAGCTGGAGGATAGTAAAGTAGGTTCGGTGACATATCTTGGACTTTCATTTAAAAATCAGCCAGACAGAACCTTCCTCTGAGGTCCTTTTCTTACATAGCAGGTACTGACTCATTGCTTCAACACTGCATCTGATTTTTGCATTAGAAAAACCTTTTTTTTTTTTTTGTGGAAAACAGAAATCTTTCTGTAGGCTGTTTCTAGGAAATCTAGGAAAATGTGGGTGTTTGCCCTCCTCTCAGCTGTTTTGTGATGAGAAAGTCTCAAGGTATTCTCCAATTTCTGTCTTCCTTTCTCTTTTCCAGCCAGATTGCAATCAGTATAAATTACCAGGATGTCCCAGGGACTTTAGCCCTGTGTGTGGAAGCGACATGTCCACTTATCCCAATGAGTGTACTCTGTGCGTGAAAATCAGTTAACAATTTTACAGTATAAACTAGCCAAGTTTTCTTTAGTTCTTCTCATGAATTTTGATTACTTAGGAAGTTGTGACTCTTTTCTTGGACATAAGAATCAAATGAGACATAAGTAGTTCTATTTTAAGACTGACATTTTAAAAAACACAGAATCCTCCAGTGCATTTTCTAGGTCAAAGTTAGAGAATAAGGTGTGTGATTAATCAGTTATAGACCAGATAATTAAGTGATGTACTATCAGGGATGGGTAGTTTCCAAAATTTAAGAATATATTTAGGATTGTAGCTGCAGTGCATTTTGCAGCCCCATTGGTCGAGCCTGTGCTGGGCACTGAGAAAGAAGACCTGGGTCTCCCACCCAGTGTCTAGGGACAGTTCCAGAGTAATGAATCAGTATGTCTTCAGAGGAATGAAAGAAAACAAGGAAAGGAATGGTAGCTATTTCTGGGTTTTGAGGCAGGTCATGGAGCTGAGGCCCTACCATGTAGACCCCAGCCCATAAACAACCCTACCCGTCCTGGCACAACTTGAAGGGGAACAGGGATGTGCCCCAGAGCATCAAGTTCCCTCAGAATGCATTGTCCCTCAGGAGACAAGATGGGGGAGTAGAAGGACTTGAGCTCACCTCCTCTCACAAAAACACCAAAATCACAACCAACTGCTGAACAACCATCGACAAAAAAAGATGGGAACCTACCAAAAAAGATATTCTACATTGAAAGACAAAGAGGAAGCCAAAACCAGATGGTAGGAGGGGCACTTTCGCAATATAATCAAATGCTATACCTGCTGGTTGGGCAACCCTCAAACTGGAAAATAATTATATCACAGAGGTTCTCCCACAAAAGTGAGAGTTCTGAGCCCCATGTCAGGCTCCCCAGCCTGGGGTTCTGGCAATGGGAGGAGAAGTCCCCAGAGCATTTGGCTTTGAAGGCCAGCAGGGCTTGAGTGCTGGAGCTCCACAGGACTGAGGGAAATAGAGACTCCACTCTTGGAGGGAGCACACAAGGTTTCACGTGCACTGGGACCCAGGCAAAGCAGTGACTCCACAGGAGCCTGAGCCAGATGTAACTACAGGTCTTGGAAGGACTCCTGGGGAGGCAGGGGTCGGCTGTGGTTCACTGTGGGGGCAAGGACACTGGTGGCGGAGGCCCCAGGGAATATTCATCAGCATGTGCTCTCCTGGAGGTCGCCATCTCGGCACCAAAACCTGGCCCCACCCAACAGCTTGCAGGCTCCAGTGCTGGGACAACTCAGGCCAAACAACCAACGGGGTGGGAACACAGCCCCACCCATCAGCAGACAAGTTGTCTAAAGCTGTCCTGAGCCAACGGCTGCCTATAAACAGACCCCTTGACATGGCCCTGCCCACCAGAAGGACAAGACCCAGCTCCATACACCAGTGGGCAGGCACCAGTCCCTCCCACCAGGAAGCCTGCACAAGCCCCTGAACCAACCTCACCGACCAGGGGACAGACACCAGAACCAAGAACTACAATCCTGCAGCCTGAGGAACAGAGACCGCAAACACAGAAAGTTAGACAAAATGAGATGGCAGAGAAATATGTTCCAGACAAAGGAACCAGACAAAACCCCAGAAGAACAGCTAAGTGAAGTGGAGATAGGCAATCTGCCTGAAAAAGAATTCAGAATAATGATAGTAAAGATGATCCAAGATCTCAGAAAAAGAATGGAGGCACAGACCAAAAGATATAAGAAATGTTTAACAAAGAGTTAGAAGATTTAAAGAACAAACAGAGGAACTTCCCTCATGGCAAAGTGGTTAAGAATCTGCCTACCAATGCAGGTGACACAGGTTCAATCCCTGTTCTGGGGAGATCCCACATGATGCAGAGCAACTAAGCCTGTGTGCCACAACTACTGAGCCTGCACTCTAGAGCTTGTGAGCCACAAATACTGAGCCTGTGCACCACAACTACCGAAGCCTGCGAGCCACAGAGCCTGTGCACCACAACTACTGAGCCCATGCACTGCAACTACTGAAGCCCGCACACACTAGGGCCTTCGTGCTGTAACTACTGAGAACCCGTGATGCAAATACTGAAGCCTGCATGCCCAGACCCCTTACTCTGCAACAAGAGAAGCCACAATGAGAAGCTGGTGCACTGCAACAAAGAATACACCCCACTCGCTGCAACCAGAGAAAGCCTGCACACAGCAACAAAGACCCAATGCAGCCAATAAATAAATAAAATTTAAAAATAAATCAATAAAGAACAAACAGAGGTGAACAATACAATAACTGAAATTAAAAATACACTAGAAGGAATCAATAGCAGAATAAATGAGGCAGAAGAAAAAATAAGTGAGCTGGAACACAGAATGGAAAACACTGCTAGAGAACAGAATAAAGAAAGAAGAATGAAAAGAAATGAGGATAGTCTAAGAGACATCTGGGACAACATTAAGTGCACCAACATTCACATTTAGGGGTCCCAGAAGGAGAAGAGAGAGAGAAAGGGCCTGAGAAAATATTTGAAGAGATAATAACTGAAAATTTCCCTAACATGGGAAAGGAAAAACTCACTCAAGTCCAGGAAGCCCTGAGAGTTACATACAGGATAAACCCAAGGAGGAACACTCTGAGATACATATTAATCAAACTGACAAAAATTAAAGACAAAAAGAAAGTGTTAAAAGCAACAAGAGAAAAGCAACAAATAACATAAAAGGGAATCCTGATAAGGTTATCAGCTGTTTTTTTCACCAGAAATTCTGCAGGCCAGAAGGGAGTGGCATGATACATTTAAAGTGATGAAAGGGAAAAACCTACAACCAAGAATGCTCTACCCAGCAAGGCTCTTGTTCAGATTTGACAGAGAAATCAAAAGCTTTACACGGCTAGAGAGACCATGTGCTGCAACCACTGAGCCTGTGCACTCTAGAGCCCATGTGCGACAACTAGAGAGAAGTCCACACACCACAATGAAGAGCCCACATGCTGCAACGAAAGATCCCGCATGCACAGCAACCAAGATCCCGCATGCCACAATTAAGACCCAACGCAGCCAAATTAAAAAAAAAAAAAAAGCTTTACAGACAAGCAAAAGCTAAGAGAATCCAGCACCACCAAACCAGCTTTACAACAAAGGCTAAAGGTACTTCTCTAGATGAAAAAGAAAAGGCCACAACTAGAACCAAGAAAATTACCAATGACAAAGCTCACCAGTAAAGACAAACATATAGTAAAGGTAGGAAATCATCCATACACAAATATGAAGTCAAAACCAGGAATCATGAGGAGAGAAGAGTACAAATGCAGGATACTGGAAATGCATTTGCAATTAAGAGACCAGCAACTTAAAGCAATCATATATATAAATACATATATAGATTGCTATATAAAAACCTCATGATAACCACAGACCAAAAATCTACAAAAGATACACATACAAAAAAGAAAAAGCAATCCAAATACAACTCTAAACATAGTCATCAAATCACAAGAGAAAAGAACAAAAGAGGTGAAGAAAAAAGACCTACAAAAACAAATACAAAACAATTAACAAAATGGTAATAAGAACATACATATCAATAATTACCTTAAATGTAATTGGATTAAATGCTCCAACCAAAAGACACTGACTGGCTGAATGGATACAAAAACAAGACCCATATATACCCTGCCTACAAGAGACCCACTTCAGATCTAGGGACACATACAGACTGAAAGTGAGGGGATGCAAAAAGGTAGTCCATACAAATGGAAAGCAAAAGAAAGCTGGAGTAGTAATACTCATGTCAGAGAAAATACACTTTAAAATAAAGACTGTTACAAGAGACAGAAGGGCACTACATAATGATCAAGGGATCAATCCAAGAAGATGTAACAATTGTAAATATATATACACCCAACATAGGAGCACCTCAATATATAAAGCAAATGCTAACAGCCATAAAAGGAGAAATTGACAGTAACACAATAATAGTGGGGACTTTAACATCCCACTTACATCAATGGGCAGATCATCCAGACAAAAAATCAATAAGGAAACACAGGCCTCAAATGACACATTAGACCAGATGGACTTAATTAATATTTATAGAGCATTCCATCCGAAAGCAGCAGAATACACATTCTTCTCAAGTGCACATGGAACATTCTCCAGGATAGAGCACATGCTGGTCCACAAAGGAAGCCTAAGTAAATTTAAGAATATTGAAATCATATCAAGCATCTTTTCCGACCACAGTGCTATGAGATTAGAAATCAACTACAATAAAAAGAAACTGTAAAAAACACAAACTCAGGGAAGCTAAACCACATATTACTAAACAACCAATGGATCACTGAAGAAATCAAAGGAAATCAAAAAATACCTACAGATAAAACAAAAACACAAAGATCCAAAACCTGTGGGACACAGCAAAAGAAGTTCTAAGAGGGAAATTGATACCAACACAATGTTACCTCAGGAAACAAAAAAATCTCAAACAACCTAAACTTACACCTAAAGCAACTAAAGAAAGAAGAACAAACAAAACCCAAAGTTAGTAGAAGGAAAGAAATCATAAAGATCAGAGCAGAAATAAATGAAATAGAGATGAAGAAAACAATAGCAAAGATCAATAAAACTAAAAGTTGTTTCTTTGAAAAGATAAATAAAATTGATAAGCCTTTAGCCAGACTCATCAAGAAAAAAAGGGAGAGGGCTCAAATCAATAAAATTAGAAATGAAAAAGGAGAAGTTACAACTAACACCACATAAATACAAAGGATCATAAGAGACTACTACAAGCAACTACACGCCAATAAAATGGGCAACCTAGAAGACATGGACAATTTCTTAGAAAGGTATAATATTCCAAGACTGAACCAGGAAGAAATAGAAAATATGAACAGACCAATCACAAGTACTGAAATTGAAACTGTGATTTTAAAAGTTCCAAAAAACAAAAGTCCAGGGACCTCCCTGGTGGCGCAGTGGTTAAGAATCCACCTGCCAATGCAGGAGACACAGGTTCAATCCCTGGTCCGGGAAGATCCCACATGCCGTGGAGCAACTAAGCCCGTGTGACATAACTACTGAGGCCACGCGCCCTAGAGGCTGCGAACCACAACTACTGAGCCCACGCACCACAACTACTGAAGCCCACATGCTCTAGGGCCTGCGTGCTCCAACTACTGAGCCTGCGTGCTGCAACTACTGAAGCCCACATGCCTAGAGTCCGTGCTGTGCAAGAGAAGCCACTGCAATGAGAAGCCCACACAGCGCAACAAAGAGTAGCCCAAATCTCTAAGAATCCACCTGCCAATGCAGGAGACACAGGTTCAATCCCTGGTCCGGGAAGATCCCACATGCCGTGGAGCAACTAAGCCCGTGTGACATAACTACTGAGGCCACGCGCCCTAGAGGCTGCGAACCACAACTACTGAGCCCACGCACCACAACTACTGAAGCCCACATGCTCTAGGGCCTGCGTGCTCCAACTACTGAGCCTGCGTGCTGCAACTACTGAAGCCCACATGCCTAGAGCCCGTGCTGTGCAAGAGAAGCCACTGCAATGAGAAGCCCACACAGAGCAACAAAGAGTAGCCCAAATCTCTAGCTGCAACTAGAGAAAGGCTGTGCACAGCAACGAAGACCCAATGCAGCCCCCACCCCCCCAAAAATAGTACAGGACTATATGGCTCCACAGACGAATTCTCTCAAACATTCAGAGAAGAGTTAACACCTATCCTTCTGAAACTACAGTAAGTCCCCTACATATAAACCTTCAAGTTGCAAACTTTCAAAGATACGAACATGCGTTCGCATGTCCAATCACGTGAGTTAGTTTATGTATCTGGCGTACGTTGTCACATGTGTGCATCCTCTACAACTGGTGTGCTTTTGTGTACTTTACTGTACAGTACTGTATAGAGTACAGTAGTACAGTATCTTTATTTCAAGCCCAGGATGTCCAGAAGCAAGTATAAAAGCAGCAGTGATGTAGCTGGTACTGTACTGTACTTTTCAAGGTACTATACTGTAAGATTAAAATTGTTTTCTTGGGACTTCCCTTCCACTGCGGAGGCACAGTGGTTAAGAATATGCCTGCCAATGCAGGGGACATGGATTTGATCCCTGGTCTGGGAAGAACCCACATGCCATGGAGCAACTAAGCTCATGCACCACAACTACTGAGCCTGTGCGCCACAACTACTGAGCCCATGTTCCACAACTACCGAAGCCCACATGCTCTAGGGCCTGAAGGCCACAACTACAGAGCCCATGTGCTGCAACCGCTGAAGCCTGCGCACCTAGAGTCCGTGCTCTGCAACAAGAGAAGCCACTGCAATGAGAAGCCCATGCACCACGACGAAGACTAGCCCCCACTCACTGCTACTAGAGAAAGCCTGCGTGCAGCAACAAAGACCCAACACAGCCAAAAAAAAAAATGTATTCTTTATTTTTTGTTTGTTTGTCTTTTATGCATTATTTGTGTGAAAAGTATTATAAACCTATTACAGTACAGTACTATATAGCCAATTGTGTTAGTTGGGTACCTAGTCTAACTTTGTTGGACTTATGAATGAATTGGACTTATGAATGCACTCTCGGAACAGAACTCATTCATATGTAGGGGACTTACTGCATTCCAAAAAACTGAAGAGGAAGGAGTACTCCCAAACTCATTCTATGAGTCCACCATCACCCTGATACCAAACCCAGAGAAAGATACCACAAAAAAAGAAAATTACAGGCCAATATCACTGATGAACATAGAAGCACAAATTCTCAACAAAATACTAGAAAACCAAATCCAAGAATACATTAAAAGGATCATACACCATGATCAAGTGGGATTTATCTCAGGAATGCAAGGATTTTTCAATACCTGCAAATCAATCAGTGTCATACACCACATTAACAAATTGAAGAATAAAAACCATATGATCATCTCAATAGATGCAGAAAAGGCTTTTGACAAAATTCAACACACATTTATGATAAAAACTCTCTAGAAAGTGGGCATAGAGGGAACCTACCTCAACGTAATACAGGCCATATATGCTAAACCCACAGCTCACATCATACTCAATGGTGAAAAGCTGAAAACATTTCCTCTAAGAACAGGAACAAGACAAGGTGTCCACTCTCATCACTTTTATTCGACATAGTTTTGGAAGTCCTAGCCATGGCAATCAGAGAGGAAAAACAAATAAAATGAATCCCCTCATCACTTTTATTCGACATAGTTTTGGAAGTCCTAGCCATGGCAATCAGAGAAGAAAAACAAATAAAATGAATCCCAATTGGAAAACAAGAAGTAAAACTGTCACTGTTTGCAGATGACATGATACTATACATAGAAGATCATAAATATGCTAAGGGCGTTCTGGAGCAGGGCAGCTGGACTACGGGAAGCGGCAGGCGGAGGGCAGCAGTAGGAAACTCAGGGATCTGGGTGCAAAAGCCCAGGGATAGGAGCCACAGGCATGCTGCATCCCAAGGCTTTGACCCAGGTGCTAAGCCAGGCAACAATGGAGGCATCCAGAACACCCTGCTGCTGAATAACGAGGGATCTCTGTTGGCCTACTCCGGTTACGGGGATATGGACGCCCAGGTCACTGCTGCCATCGCCAGTAACATCTGGGCGGCCTACAACCAGAATGGGAACCAAGCGTTTAATGAAGACAATCTCAAATTCATCCTCATGGACTGCATGGAGGGCCATGTACCCATCACTCGAGTGGCCGACTTTCTACTGTGCATGTATGCCAAGGAGACTGTTGGCTTCAGAATGTTCAAGGCCAAGGCCCAGGCCTTGGTGCAGTACCTGGAGGAGCCTCTCACCCAAGTAGCATCATCATAATGGGTGCTGGTAGAAGCAGGGGTTCAGAAAAGAGAGATGACCATTTGGAGGGGCAGGGCCCCCTGGAGATGCCTTCCTGGATGTGGAGGGTTGGGGAGGACTTTGTTCTTCCCAAGAATAAACTTCAACTCCTGTCTTGAAAAAAAAAAAAAAAAGATGCTAGCAGAAAACTATTAGAGCTCATGAATGAATTCACTAAAGTTGCAGAATACAAAGTTAATACACAGAAATCTCTTGCATTTCTATACACTAACAACAAAAGATCAGAAACAGAAATTAAGGAAACAATCCCATTTACCATTGCATCAAAAGAATAAAATACCTAGGAATAAACCTGCCTAAGGAGGCAAAAGACCTGTACTCTGAAAGCTATAAGATGCTGATGAAAGAAAGTGAAGGCAACACAAACAGATGGAAAGATACACCATGTTCTTGAATTGGAAGAATCAATATCGTCAAAATGACTATGCTATCCAAGGCAATCTCCAGATTCAATGCAATCCCTATCAAATTACCAATGGCATTTTTCACAGGACTAGAACAAAAAATTTTACAATTTGTATGGAAACACAAAAGACCCTGAATAGCCAATGCAATCCTGAGAAAGAAAAATGGAACTGGAGGAATCAGGCTTCATGGCCTCAGACTATACTACAAAGTTACAGTAATTAAAACAGTACGGGGACTTCCCTGGTGGTCGAGTGGGTAAGACTCCGTGCTCCCAATGCAGGGGGCCTGGGTTTGATCCCTGGTCGGGGAACTAGATCCCACGTACATGATGCAACTAAGAAGTCAGCATGCCGCAACTAAGACCCAGCACAGCCAAAATAAATAAAAATAAATAAATAAATATTAAAAAAACAAAAAACAAAAAAACCAAAAAAAAAACCAGTACGGTATTGGCACAAAAATAGAAATATAGACTAATAGAACAGGATAGAAAGCCCAGAAATAAACCCATGCACTTATGGTCAATTAATCTATGACAAAGGAGGCAAGAATATACAATGGAGAAAAGACAGTCTCTTCAATAATGGTGCTGGGAAAACTGGGCAGTTACATGAAAAAGAATGAAATTAGAACATTCTCTAACACCATAAACAAAAATAACCTCAAAATGGATTAAGGACCTAAATGTAAGACTGGATACTACAAAACTCTTAGAGGAAAACATAGGCAGAACACTCTTTGACATGAAATACAGCAATATCTTTTTGGATCCAACTCCTACAGTAAGGAAAATAAAAACAAAAATTTTAAAATGGGACCTAATTAATCTTAAAAGCTTTTGCACAGCAGAGGAAGCCATAAACAAAACAAAAAAACAACCCACAGAATGGGAGAAAATATTCGCAAACGAAGCGACCAACTGGGGATTAATCTCCAAAATACACAAACAGATCATGCAGCTCAAGAGCAAAAAAACAAACAACCCAATCCAAAAATGGGGAGAATATCTAAATAGACATTTCTCCAAAGACATACAGATGGCCAAAAAGCCCATGGAAAGGTGCTCAACATCATTAATTATTAAGAGAAATGCAAATCAAAACCTCAATGAGGTATCACCTCACACCAGTTAGAATGGCCATCATCAAAACGTCTATAGGGACTTCCCTGGTGGTCCCGTGGTTAAGACTCTGAGCTCCCGGGGCTTCCCTGGTGGCGCAGTGGTTGAGAATCTGCCTGCTAATGCAGGAGACACGGGTTCAAGCCCTGGTCTGGGAAGATCCCACATGCCGCGGAGCAACTAGGCCCGTGAGCCACAACTACTGAGCCTGCGCGTCTGGAGCCTGTGCTCTGCAACAAGAGTGGCCGCGATAGTGAGAGGCCCATGCACCGCGATGAAGAGTGGCCCCCACTTGCCACAACTAGAGAAAGCCCTCGCACAGAAACGAAGACCCAACACAGCCATAAATAAATAAGTAAATAAACAAAATGTGGGGTTTAAAAAAAAAAAAAAGACTGTGCCCCCAATGCAGGGGGCCTGGGTTCTATCCCTGGTCAGGGAACTAGATCCCACCCACATGTCTCAACTAAAGATCCCTCATGCCACAACAAAGATCCTGCGTGCCACAGCTAAGACCTGGCTCAGTCAAGTAAATAAATAAATAATTAATTAAAATTTTTTTAAAAGTCTATAAACAAATGCTGGAGAGGGTGTGGAGAAAAGGGAATCCTCCTACACTATTGGTGGGAATGTAAATTGGTACAACCAATATGGAGAACAGTATGGAGATGCCTTAAAAAAAGAATTACCATATGATCCAGCAATCCCACTCCTGGACATATATCCGGAGAAAACCATAATTTGAAAAGATATATGCACCCCAATGTTCATTAGAGCACTATTTATAATAGCCAAGACATGGAAGCAACCTAAGTGTCCATCGACAGACGAATGGATAAAGAAGATGTGGTACATATATACAATGGAATATTACTCAGCCATAGAAAAGAACAAAATAATGCCATTTGCAGCAACATGGATGGACCTAGAGATTATCATACTAAGTGAAATAAGTAAGACAAAGAAAGACAAATATCATATATTATATGTGGAATCTAAAAAAATGATACAAGTGAGCTTATTTACAAAACAGAAACAGGGGCTTCCCTGGTGGCGCAGTGGTTGCGCGTCCGCCTGCCGATGCAGGGGAACCGGGTTCGCGCCCCGGTCTGGGAGGATCCCACATGCCGCGGAGCGGCTGAGCCCGTGAGCC
>NC_041220.1:48480962-48500548 GCF_002837175.3 Physeter macrocephalus
GTCCGGAGCCTGTGCTCAACAACGGGAGAGGCCACAGCAGAGTGAGGCCCGCATACCACAAAAAAAACAAACAAACAAACAAAAAAAACAGAAACAGACTCACAGACTTCAAAAACAAACTTACGGTTACCAAAGGAGAAAGGTGGGAGAGGGATAAATTAGGAGTTTGGGATTAACATATATACACTACTATATATAAAATGGGTAATCAACAAGGACCTACTATATAGCACAGGGAACTCTATTCAATATTCTGTAATAAACTATATGGTAAAAGAATCTGAAAAAGAATGGATATATGTATAATTGAATCATTTTGCTGTATACCTGAGACTAACAGAACATTGTAAATCAACTATACACCAATATAAAATAAAAATTAAACAAAAAAGAATATATTTAGTAGTTAAACTCTGTGGAATATTAAGTGTTCTTTTAAAGTCAGAGGGCATGTTCAGGTAACCTACACACTCTGCACTATTAGTTGGAAAAGAGGTCTTAATAACTCTACCTGGTAGAATGCTCAGTAATAAGTGTATTACACCTGATACCCTTAGTGTAAAACACCTGACCAGCTCATGTGACCATGACTTCTACTCCAGGTATGCTGCTTTGTATTTCAGGGGTCCATTCTCTGACCTCAGTCTTAAGTGATTACCTAGGTCTTTCTTCTGAGAGTGATTCTTTGGGGATAGCTCCCTGTGCCCTAGGGTTAGGGAAAAAAAAATAGCTGAGTTGGGCTTTCGCCCTCGATTTAGCTTTAAAAATATTAATTAATTGTCACCCTGTAAAGAATCTAATGTATAATGACATGGGTCTTTTTAATACAAATAGTGGGGCAGTTTCAATATGGCAGGTAGTGTTTCAATATGGCGGCCCAGGGCAGGCCACCCCAAAATGTGCCTCAATGGCATGTTAATTATTGTGAATTAAAGTTGCTTAAGAAAGAGCCAGCAAGAGAGACACTTTGACCCTCCTGTCTCCCTGAAAGCAGGAAAATAATCTCATATGAAAGATGCACTCCCTGCATCTGAAAGGTAGAAGGGACACCCTTAAAAGTGCCAGAGATGGGGAATTCAGAGCTGAAAAGCCTGTAAAAACAAACCTTGTTACTTCTTTAATTTACTTCCCTAAGCCAAAACTCTGTATAGATTCTTCACTAATTAAGTACCCAAAGTCTAAATTTCTTTGTTTTGTCAATTCCTCACAAATGTATTGTTTCTTTGTCTAAAAAGAATAAAAGCTGCCTGCTTTGGTTACTTATTAGGTCCCATTTCTATGAGACCTCTGTGCACATAAATAAAATTGTTTCTTTTTCTCCTGTTAATCTGTCTTGTGTCCATTTTATTATTAGTCCAGCCACAAGAACTCAAGACGGTAGAGGGGGATATTTATTCAACCCTGACAGTTGGTGAGCCAGGCAGGAGCTGGCTGGAACCTGCTTCCCGCCCTGAGGCTACTGCAGATGAGAGATCCTGAGACATCTGATAAAGACCAGCAGAAGGTAAGATTTCTTACCACGTCAGCTTCCTGGATCTCTGTCTGCAAGGCCTGGTGGAAGGGAAAGTGGCGAGAGTTCCTTACTCCCTCTCTAAATTTAGATTAGAAGGAGAAAATATTTTTGAGCTAGTTCCTTGTACTTAGCAACTCTTGGGAATTCTTTTCTTCCCAGAGATGGTCACTGTTTTCCTTCGTCTCTGTCTGCTGTATTGTTTGCCATAAGGAGGAAGAACCATAGAGCAGAATGCAGGCATAGGTCCTATAAGCCTGCTGTTTGAGCCAGCCTCATAGACTGGTGAGTTAATGTTTCTCACCAGACCTGCATCTACTTAAACAAACTTTGCTGTGGATCTTCCATATAAACCCAGATAAAGTTTGTCCTTCCACCTTGCTTTATGTCCTGAGATCTCAGCTTTGTGTCCAGTGAGAATATTCTCTCTGGTCCTGGCCATTTGGAAGGTGCATCTGGTGGCCAGTTGAATAGACTTCGGTTTTGAAACACAAAGTCAGCACTCTGGCCATACCAGCTCTCAGGAGAGTTTGTCTTAATGGGCTGTTGTTGTCTCAACCTTCATTGCCTTACTTTCTTAGACTAACTATGGGAGTGAACTTTCTTGATCATGTGAGGGCTATATACTCTTGTGAGATGCTTCTTTCATCTTTGGTTAAGCCATAAAAAAGGCTTATTGGTTTGAGTCTGTATTTGAAATTAATACAAGATCCTACTCATCAATGGCCAGAAAAAAGGATCCTTTAAGTTGGCTATATTTAAGAGGAAAAAAATTCTGAAAGCTCTCATCATAAATAACTTATATTGATACTTATGGGAGGATCAAATTGAAAGGAAAAAAAAGTATAATGGTGAGCTTTAGGTAATCCCTTATAAAGATGAAAAAACAGAAATTAGACTTAAAAGTAAGATGCAACATAAATTTCCCTTCTAAAAAAAATCGCCCATCTCCTCTATAATTCCCCAGTGCCTCCTACAAATAATCAGCAAGTAAATCAGCTGGAAGCCAATATTCAAGGGCTTAATAGAAACAACTTTCTTTGTCTTGCAAAACTCTACAAAATGAGAAATGCAACTGTAGAAACAAGTCAAGTTCCACTTGCCTTTACCAATTCCCAGACCTTACCTATTCCTCTCAAAATGCTTTCTAGATATTATAAAAGATCAGGATATTGGAGCAAAACTGTCCTGTACTTTAAAAATTATTTTAAAATAATAATTACCCTAAGACTTATAATTATATATATATATATATATATATATGTGTGTGTGTGTGTGTATAAAATAGATAAATATACTCCAGAACTCCTAGGAGAAAACCTAACATTTTCTTTGGCCCTAAAAGCTATAAATCTTATCATGTCTTTGAAATGTAAACACAGCCCACATTGCCTGAGACTGAGCCTGGATTAGCTGAATTGGTAAAACTTGAAACCAAAAAAAAAGGGAAAGAGGCCTTTTAAAACACAAACTGCTAAAAGGATCTCTTGCCCAAACTCTAGTAAATCACATCCCTTCTGCAATTATTTGTCAAGGGCAAATACAGATCTTAAGTCTTCTCCACAAATAATAAAAGATGTTAGCCATCTGAGCAAGTAAACTTAATTTATTTCAACTTTATTTATAAACTAGTGACTTTTGTACTGTACCTGACTCATGACTAAAGTTTTAAAATGAAAACTAAGAGATCTCTGGTTGTGTATATGTCTATATGGGTACATTAAAGATATTTTTCTACCTCTAGATGGTATTGCCAAAATTAATTTGTAGAAGAGCTCCACTTAATTGGCCTAAACAAACAAGCACTTATATTAAAATTCTCAAAAATATAATAAGAACCCAAAATTTTTTCAAGTTCTAGGATAATCTTTGATAAATAAAAGCTAATTTTAGGTTTTTTGGTTTAATTAATACAGGTATGTCTTCAGAGTTACAAGCATTAAATATAATGCAGATAAAAAATTTTGTTCTACCTAGTTTTGCTAGTCAAACAGGCTTATGTTGTCTCTGTTGCAAATTTTACCAGCAAAAAAAAAAACAAAAGAAAACCTTAAGATAACGAATAGCTGCTTTAATGACTCATGAAATTTTCATAAGTAAACAAAGTATGATTGTTAAAAACAAGTGAATTAAATAGATGTAAATCAGATAAGAATTTTTAGCTAAGTCTTTTAACAATAATTGTTTTATGATATGTCTATTTTTCTAAATTCTTTGATAATTTAATTTACAACCTTAGAGTTTTGCTAAGTTAAATTAAATGATGGGAATTCATTGGGTGTCTATATCATTTCCAAATAAGATAAAATACAGGAACATTAATTGCTAAACAAGTTTAAGTTTACCTACTTTTGACGTGTTATGTTTGGGTCTATTAGTAGATATAGCTTGTGCTTTATTGAAATACTGTGCTATGAAGTGGCATATATTTCTAGAAATTATGAAATGTATTTGTTTGCCAAGCCGCAAAATGTTAATACAGTTCACAGTTGTTTACTTCTTTATTTCCACCCGAAATTAAGATTTCAAAGGATTAAGAATTCTAATTAATATATGTAGTTAAAGGTACCAGAAATAAAAAAAGTATTATGTGTTTTGGGCTAAAAAAAGGTAAAGAGGTGCTTTTGTTAAGGAAAAAGAAAGCGATTTTGTCCTAAAGCTGGCTATTTCTAAATGGGAAAGAAAACAAGGGACAAATAAAATGAACATAGAAAATTATAACAGGTCTATGAAAAAAAGAATATTTAGGAATTTTATGTGTGATCAGGACTGGCTAAGACTGAAATGAATTTAATTAAGTAAATGAGTTTTAATATCAAAAGTAAACTGGTATAAAATTAAAATCTGGTATTTATCTCTGTTAAAAGGACAAAGTTTTCTTAGATTATTGGTCTAGTCTTAATAAGAAATTGTAAAAAAAAGTAGTTTTCTTTACCTTTAATCTGTCTAGAAAAACAGATTCTATATTTTGTCTTTATCAGATTTTTTGATCACTCAGAAGACACACACACACAAAAAAATCTAAGTCTTTTCAATATTAAAAGAACTAAGGCTTTTTACAACTATTTAACTTTCTGTATTTGCCAGGGATGTCTTTGTCACTTTGATTAAATGGGCACCTCAGTATTCTTTCACAGTGACCTATGATCCTATTTGACCAAGTGTTTTAAAAACGTTTGATATTTTTGACAAACTGCACAAAAAAACGAATTCTAAATGAAGTCTTATTGAACTGGAAATAATTTTGGGGTTTTTCCAGAGGGCCCCTGGAACACCTCAAAAATGTATTTTCTCTCCTTATAAAAGAGATACTAAATTAATTAGGCTTATTTTGTATGTTAAATACATAGGAAGCATTGTCAAGTAAATGATGATAAACCTTCTTAGGTCATATTGTATGGGTAAATGTTATTAACATAAATGTTCTAGAAAATAACTGAAATTCCTAAGCTTTGGATATGTCTTAGTATAATGTTAGCCATAATTCTAGTTGTTATCTTAAAATGATATGTGTCTCAGAGATAACTAAATTTCTTTATCAGTTCCATTATAATGAATCAGATCTTCAATAATGGACATTTTAAAGTCTTTTATCATCTACACACAGTTACTGTTTTACTCATATGCTTTTACAAAAGCTTTCTGCAAATGTGTTTTATCTTGAGGGGAATTCATGGAAAGGAATCTAACAAGCATTCTAGAATATAAGTTTCTGATGATTTTCAAATCATACCTGGGTAAGAATTTACAGAACGCCTAATGGAGAAACTGATGGCTTCAAAAAATTTCTAACAAAAGATCAAGTGGAGCAAGAATTAATTATGGGACCAAATAAACTGAGGAAGATAATTATAATTTTTTATGATTTATTAAAATTTGAAACATTGCTGATTTTAAAAATTTTTTGTTTTTCCAGATTTAAGGAGACTTTTTTCTCTTTTCTCTTAAGCTGTGACTTAGAACAATTTGGTCCATTATAGGTTTCTAAGCAGCATTGGAACATTTATCTTTTTCTCTCTACTGGATCCCTGCAGAATTCAGAAACTCTCAGTGAGTACTCTTATTTTCTTGGCAATATAGTTATTTGCATAAGTTCAGTAAGAATCTGTTTTTCTTAAAACAAAACACAATTGGAAACATTGATTATATAATATTATCAACGCTTTGACTGGAATGTCATATTGGAGAGAGACATGCATAGACTCAGATATGACCGGACAGCTTTGAGAAACTAAGGTTGACTTTATGTAGCCAACAAAGCCTCTTGGAAAAACAGCCTAGTACCTTACTTTCAGGGTTCCTAGCAGCCTTACCAGGTGAATAAGGAGAGTCATTTCCTGGCAGACCCAGGAAATAGTTTACTTTGAGGACCTTGTGAAGAGAGGAATTCACCCAAATCTATACCTATTGCAGGCAAAGTCTGTTGGTGAAATGTTTGGCTTGGCTTCTTAGCCTTGAGAGGCTATTAAAAATTCAATCTGAGGGACTTCCTTGGTGGTCCAGTGGTTAAGACTTTGCCTTCCAATGCAAGGGGTGTGGGTTTGATCCCTGGTCAGGGAGCTAAGATCCCACATGCCGCACGGTCAAAAACCAAAAACAAAAACAGAAGCAATATTGTAACAAATTCAATAAAGACTTTAAAAATGGTCCACATCAAAAAAATCTTAAAAAAAAAAAATTCAATCTGAGATGCCTCATAAAAAGTCCCAGCAAAGCAGATTTAAAACAGTCTATATGGTCAATCGCTATTCTTGCTGGACTTATGTAAACAACCAGGCCAAGGTTATTGAATCTACTTATTTTGCAAACAAATTAGTCTAATTTCACTATCTTTGGTAAAAACTGGGGGTAATTGTAGAGAGAAAATTATGTTTCAGCAGAAACTATAATACACACTTGGAGACACCAAATTCTAGTTCTGTTCATTGTCTTTGAGGGTTTTGTTATTTACCTGTAAACTAGACTATATCCTGAATTCTTCAAGGTTCCTCCTGTATCAAGCTATTACTCTCCAAACTATCCTTTCCAAATTTGTCCTATTTTTTTTTTATCTGAAATCACTGAAAACTAAAACTGCCCTTTTTTATGAAGCCCTACAAACTGAAGCTAGACAATTTGATATAAACTTCAAAAGCTCATATTTAAACAATCTTTGTGCCTGTTGCTGTATGAGCAACATCAGAAAGTTTACTTGAACACCTGATGACATCATCAGAGACATTTCAAATTGCAAAAGATGCTTTGACCCTGACATCTAGAAATCTTAAGACTGACCCCTGGGCTCAGAAACTGGTTTATAATCTGCTCCAATCATTAACCTCTATTTTTCTTTTGTTTCCATATACATGCCTCTTATTTATTTTTTAAAATTAAGTTATTTATTTATTTATTTTGGAGCTTTTCTCTAGTTGCAGCAAGCGGGGGCTACTCTTCATTGCGGTGCATGGGCTTCTCACTGCAGTGGCTTCTCTTGTTGCGGATCATGGTCTCTAGGCGCACGGGCTTCAGTAGTTGTGGCACGAGGGCTCAGTAGTTGTGGCTCGTGGGCTTCAGAATGCAGGCTCAGTAGTTGTTGCGCATGGGCTCAGTTGCTCTGCAGCATGTGGAATCTTCCCAGACCAGGGCTCGAACCTGTGTCTCCTGCATTGGCAGGCGGATTCTTAACTACTGCGCCAACAGGGAAATTCCGATATGCCTCTTATTAAATGCCTGATTGCTTGCAGCATAGGTCTAACTTTGGGACCCCACCTGCATCACCTGAAATGAGCTTAACTCATCTGACTTACTGTCAAGTCTGAGAGACTGGTGTAGTGGGATGGAACACTCTATTAGCTTGACTTTTTAATATGTGAGATTGCCAAGGAAGTTTTAGAAGAGGGAACTGTTGAGGCCCAGGGCAAGCCACCCCAAAATATGCCTCAATGCCATATTAATTATCTTGAATTAAATTTACTTAAGAAAGAGCCGATGCAAGAGTTACACTTTGACCCTCCTCTGTCTCCCTGAGAGGAGGAAATAAATCTATCATATGAAAGATGCATTCCCTGCTTCTTGAGGTAGAAGGACACTCTTATCACCAGACATAGGGAGTTCAGAGCTGAAAAGCCTGTATAAACAAACCTTGTTACTTCTTTAATTTACTAGCCCAAGCCAAAGCTCTCTTTAGATTCTTTACTAATTAAGCTCCCAGAGCCTAAGTTTCTTTGTCAATTCCTCACAAATTTATTGTTTCTTTGTCTAAAATGTATAAAATCTGCCTGCTTTGGTCACTTATTAGGTCCCATTTCTATGAGAACTCCGTGCACAAGAATGAAAATTTCTTTTTCTCCTGTTAATCTGTCTTGTGTCCATTTTATTTTTAGTCCAGCCACAAGAACTCAAGATGGGTAGAGGGGGAAATTTAATAATAAATGTGTTTTTATGGTTGTTCGATTTGCAGGGACAATAGTCATGATATTAAGGTAATACAAAGTGGACCATGCTGATGGACCAGAAAGGAAATTGGAGAAACCACCTTCAACTGCACACTAGATGAACTTCATTTTTCCCTTTTTCTCTTTTCCTATGTTTCTATGCATGAGATTTTTTAACTCATATTTTCTGAGATGAGTTGTGTAAGTGGGCAGTGACTGATAAAACAACAACAAAATCCTTGTTTTTTGGCTTTTATCCCTTGAGTTAAGCTTATTGCCCAGGTGACCTATGTATTGCTTTATTTGGTTGGAATAAAATCAGCATTGTATTCAGTTACCACTATTCCCTGTTGAATATCCATTCTCACTCAGCAGTCTCATGTGGCTTGTTTCTTCTCAGGCAAATGTGAATTTCACTAAGGAAGTAGAGTCATTTTTGAGAGGGCAAAGTTTATTCTCCTTCCCCATTTCCCTAAATCTTGGATATATAATGTATGTGTAACTGGTACAGTGTTCTGCACAGAGCAAATAATGTGAGACACTGGAGCTGACTTTAGCCAGAGCTGGTAGAGTCCAAGAATCATGCAGGTAAAAATACAAGATTCCACGTCTCTTTTCAATACAATTTTCCTCCAGGGTTAATGCAGGAATTTGCCTTTTCCCTTCTTTTAGAACACTGATTCTCAACCCTGGGTGATTTTCCCCCAGGGGACATTTGCAACTATGTCTGGAAGCATTTTTGGTATCACAACTTGAAGGGTGGGTGCTCCTGACATATAGCGGGTAGAAGCCAGGGATGCTGCCAAAGACATCCAGCTCCCAACAACCAAGAAATTTTCAGTCCAAAATGTCAGTAATGCTGAGGATGAGACATTCTGTCTTAGAGTTTGATGTAACATAAAGAATAGACATAGGGACTTCCCTAGTGGTCCAGTGGCTAAGACTCTGCGCTCCCAACGCAGGGGGCCCGTATTTGATACCTGGTCAGGGAACTAGATCCAGCATGCCACAACTAAGACCTGGCTCAGCCAAATAAATAAATAAAGTATTTTAAAAAAAAAAAAAGAACAGACATAGCATTAACAAAAGTGACCTAAGTTTAATTTAGAAAGATAGTGTTTTCCAGATAGAGGATTTTGAATCAAGTCCTGGATTTAAGTGCATTCTAGGGCCAGGACACTGTGAGACGAGAGGCAAGAGGTGGCTGGGAGAGTGTGTAGTGAAAAGAACATGGCTTTGGGGGATGGGCTAAACATGAATTTGAATTCTGATTCCAACACTTACTTGAGCTTCTGTTTTCTTATCTGGAAAAGGGGGATAATGCTCAACCCATGGAGCTGCTGTGAGGAAACTGCTCAGCACAGCACTCGGCACATGGAAACCACTGAAACAGTAGCTACTGTTACTTAAGTACCCCTCTTAGGGAGGAAGAAACTAAGGCCTGCAGAGGCAAACCAACTTGCCCAAGGTTATAGAATACATGCAAAACAGTCTGAACTAGAAGCCTGGTCTCCAAATTTCCAGACCTCTGTTCTAAAATGGAATAGAGGCAATGAAGTGGGAAGTTGTATAACATAAATGTGCCACAATTACATTATGTCCTGTAGTTATTTTTGGCTTAAAAGTTTTATAAAAGTGGTATATGATTTTCAGAAAGTTAAAAAAACTACACAGAGGGCTTCCCTAATGGTGCAGTGGTTAAGAATCTGCCTGTCAATGCAGGGGACATGGGTTTGAGCCCTGGTCTGGGAAGATTCCACATGCCATGGAGCAACTAAGCCCGTGAGCCACAACTACTGAGGCTGCATGCCACAACTACTGAAGCTCACGCCCCTAGAGCCCGAGCTCCACAACAAGAGAAGCCATCGCAACGAGAAGCCCATGCACCGTAACGAAGAGTAGCCCCCACTCGCTGCAACTAGAGAAAGCCTGCACGCAGCAACAAAGACCCAAAGCAGCCAAAAATAAATAAATAAATAAAGACAAGGGAAGATAAAAAGAGACTAAAGAGACAAAAAAACAACATGCAATACATGATCCTGGACTAGATTTCTGAACCAGAAAAAAAAAAAATGCCATTAAGGACATGATCAGCACAACTGGCAAAAACCTGAATAAGATCGCAAAGCTAACAGTGTTGTACCAAAGTTAAATGTCCTGATTTGGATAATTATACTACAATTGTGTAAGTGAACGTCCTGGTTCTTAGGAAATATACACTGAAGTATTTAGGAGTAAAGGGGCATGAATGCCTGAAACTTACTCTCAAGCGGTCCAGAAAAAAATAAAACGTATATATAGATAATAGAATCCTAAAGTAAATGAGGCAAAGGTAACAACTGGTGATTCTGGGTGCAGAGTATAGGAGAGTTATTTGCAACTTTTCTATAAATTAGAAATGATTTCAATGTAAAAGGTTAAAAAAAAAAGGTATCAACTACTCTTTTTCCCTTTATACTGAATAGCACCAGACTAGTATGCTTTTATGGTTTTCCGTTTTTACTGTTTCTTCTTGATGTCAATGAACTCTAGCTGCCTCTAGGTTTCATGTCTATTTTACAGAGAATTGTCAGGAGAGAAGGCAAGGCAGGGCTGAAGGCTTGCACTACACAGTAAATAGCATGGGGTTTGCAACAGCTGAATTGATCTTCAGAGCAGCTTTGTACTGTGCTTTAGGATTAGCAGCAGTCAATAACTTTAAATCTCATGAAAAATACTATGAATACATTTTGCTTGTGCAATACCATTTCCATCATCTCTGGATCTTCAAAATCATAAATAATATGCTCTGAAATATCTCTGTCAGACACAAAATCTAACGCTCTTAAAAAGTTAATGATGAAAATGTCTGGGTTAACATATGGTAGGGTTGCCACAATGTGCTGACCAATAGCACTCTTTCTGCACCCTAGGAAAAAAATCATTAGAATATGAGGACACAGAGATTGCAGCCATATATAAACTTCATAAGAACCATTTTATATACATGTTCATTATATGTATTTCAAAAGAAGCATGCCTCTCATATTTTAAGGAACGTCCTATGGCTGCTTTTCAAACCAATGGAACAGGTTTACTCATTTGATGGACAGACTGGTCATTTGGACCTGAGAGAACTTGCATTATCTACTCTCTCTGTCTGCCAAGATCCTCTAGAATTCCCCAAGACTGTATTTGGAAATGACCTTTGGCTGCAAAACACAGACCCCCAAGTCCTTCCCCCTAACCAAAAAAATGGAAAACTTTGGAAGAAAGAAATAAATGAGGGCAAAATAAGAGAGAATATGGATAGACAAATGTGGGAAAAGCTAAGCACAAAATGAAAAATAAATATTAACTCTTAGTTGGTCTGTGAGGTATCTCCACTACAAACAATGTTTCAAAATTAACAGCCTCTCTCATATAAGCGTCTCTTTTCTAATTTTTCCCCCTTTAATTGCCACACAGACAGAAATGAAATAAAAGTTACTGGCTTACACTGCATTACACAACACCTGGTTTCTCAGTTTTAATCAAATTTCTTTCCTTCAATATCAAATTCTATCTTCTCTTGGCCTCATAACCCTACATTATCATGGTCTATCTAATAAAAGTTTCTGTTGTCTTCCTCCTCCTACTTCAGGCCTCCTTCCTTAGAAACCTTATCCCATCTCACGGATAGTGTATCCTTTTTGTAATTTTTTGAACTATTTTAATGTGCACATATGCCTTATTCAAAAAACTTTAATAAAAAATGTTCATGAAATTAAATAAGAGTTGATTACAACAAATTCCCAATATAGTTGTAAATATTAAATCAAGCAAACTGAGTAACATAATTGGCACATAGCAAATATTCAAGAAATGCTAGCTGTTATTATATTACATTATTATAAGCAACATGCCTAGGGTAGGCAGCTACTAAGATAGTGCCCTTTGATCCCTGCCTACTATTACTGCCTTGTATAATCCCCTCCCTTGAGTATGGACTAGATGTGCTGACTTGCATCTAATAAATAGAACTTGGCAAAAATGAGAGGATGTTGCTTCCAAGATTAAGGTATAAAAAGATGGTGATTTCCAGGAATTCGCTGGTAATCCAGTGGTTAGGACTCGGCACTTTCACTGCCAGAGCCTGGGTTCAATCCTTGGTTGGGGAACTAAGATCCTGCAAGCCTCGAGGCGCAGCCAAAAAAAAAAAAAAAAAAAAAAAAAGGTGACTTCCATCCTGCCCTTACGCTCTACAAATTTTCTTAATTACTCTCTCTGCCAAAGTGAGCTGCCATGTTATCAGTTGCTGTATGGAGGGGAGCCAAGCGGCAAGGAACTGATTCCTGCCAACAACCATGCAAACGAGCCTTAAGATGATGACTGCAGCCCAAATAACTTGACTGAAGCCTTGTGAGAGATGCTTAGCTAAAGGACCCAACTAAGCCACATCCAGAAACTGTGAGATGATAAATGTTGCTACTGGAGTGATTTATTACACAGTAGTAAGTAAATAATAAAATGCCTAGCATATAACGCTGATAATATGCTCCAGAAAAACTTTTTGACTAAACATGCAGTCTGGTAACTCACAAAACTAGACAAACAGGAATAAACCCAAACAATACCATGTAATAGTCCATACCTGTCCTCCTCTTGCCAGTATGCTAACCCAGATAGTGGGTCAAAAGAATTCTCCAGACATGATCTACACTCTCCTGTGTAGGCATAATTAGAATCCTTTTTGGCAAACACAAAGGTTGTGTTTGTTGCCATTTTCTCTTGAGCAATCAGAACCTATATGGACAATAAAAGTTACAGCCATAAAACCCACAAGGTCCTTGAAGTAGAAAGAAGAGTGAAATCTGCATCTTAATTTAATCTCATCATACAGGCTCACTGAAACATCAATTCTTGAACTTTACAAACTCCATTTTGCAAAAACGCTCCATAGAAACATACAAGTTCAAACAACTGACCAAATTTCTAGTGCGTATTATATACAGCTAAATAAAACTTTGGTTTATATAAATTCAGCTGTCACCCCCCTAAATAATTCAACTACCACTTTCAGATTATTCTGTAGAAAAGCTTACTTTTTAATTTCAACTTTCATAATTTAAATCTTAATGATAATTGTGTAATTAAAAAAAAATAATGCTACTAGGGCGTTCCTGGTGGTGCAGTGGTTAAGAATCCACCTGCCAATGCAGGGGACATGGGATCGAGCCCTGGCCTGGGAAGATCCCACATGCTGTGGAGCAACTAAGCCCGTGCGCCACAGCTACTAACCCTGCGCTCTAGAGCCCACGAGCCACAACTACTGAGCCCACATGCCGCATCTACTGAAGCCTGCGTGCTTCAGAGCCCATGCTCCGCAACAAGAGAAGCTGCTGCAATGAGAAGCCCGCGCACCACAACGAAGAGTAGCCCCCGCTCACCGCAACTAGAGAAAGCCTGTGCACAGCAACAAAGACCCAACACAGCCAAAAATAATAAACAAATAAAAATAAAATAAATTTATAAAAATAAAATAAAATAATGCTACTATACCTTTTCTGATCCATTAATAATAAAGTAGCCATCAGGATCCAAGAGGCATCCATTTAACTCACAAAGATCATGATCTGCTAAGCCATTTAGTAGACAGTAAATTGAATGCAACATAACTGGAACTTGACCAATAAAAGTTTTCTGATGCTGCATCTGAAGTTGTTCTTTACCTTCTTTAATGACTTTCTGTTATAAAGTGGAGCAGAAAAAAAAGCAGATCACAAGTTAATAGTAAGGTAATTGTTAAAACTCTCAACTGGTTAAAATTGCATTTTCTAAACTGTATTTCAATATCAGCTGCTGGAATAACTCTTTCTTACGTGAGATTTCTTAATCTGGCTTCACGTGGCAACACTGGTGAAGCAGCACCATCTCTTATGGGCTTGGAGAGGTAAAGTTGTTCAAACTTCAGCAAATATCTTGGCTAAAATGAAACCAAAAACATGAAGAGGGTAAATAATTTTTTTCCATAAAAGTTTTGATGATTCCATTTAAACCACCATTAACATTTTGAGTAGAAGAAACTCTATAAACCGACCAAATCAATCCACTTTAATATGGGTACTCTCCAAAGTCAACAGCCATATTCCATAGACATTAAGTTTTATAATTCATCACTTTCTTAAGGTGTAAGACAAAAAAATAGTTAATATATCGCAAGTAAGTAAAGACTATACACGTATAATATGCTCTGAATTTATATGAAACAATTTAAATGGATTTGCACTAATGATCTACACAGCTGTTTCATGTGCCCTCTCCTTCATTCAGGTCAGAAGTACAGTTACCAGAAAAAAAAGAAAAGATAAATTTGGACAATTAGAACTATACTCTAATCTCATCAACAGAACATAGAAAAAGTAAACCTAACTCTTCAATTAAACATACAGAAAATCCTAATTACTACTCTACATAAAGGACTGAATACTTCTAGCCCTGGCTGACTATAGCTCAGCCCTTAGCAGAAAAAAAAAAAGTTTTCAATAACATATCTATTTGCTGCCCAATAAAACAAGACCCATGAAAATTTTCCAATTATAAATGGATAGTGTATTTCTCTCTAGATCAATTCTCAGAGGAGGAGAAGATGGGAGTAAGCAGACCATTAAAGGTAAATTGTTGACACCTAAGCTTCCCAAACTGGAGTAGGAAAAAAGCATAGAGAACTGGTGGTGATAATGAGTCAAAGGGAAGCCAGCCATCCAGCTACTTGTTTCTACTATCACCCTAGTCTAGGACATTATTATCTGAAACCCAAGCTATACCAAGATTTTAATCTGACTCCAGCCTCTCTCCATGCCAAGTAAACATGATCTCCAAAGTAACCTTTCTAAAATAATGCTTCATGCACATTCTTTGACAATCTTTCCACAATTCCCCTTGACATCCAATGACATCCAAAGGCTGTGACAATCTGGTTTCATCTTATCTTCCACTAATACCTATCAAAAACAAATCAAACCAAAAATCATATACTGACTGTTATGGTCCCTAAAATCTATCCCCAAGCCAAATATTGATATACCAAGTACTTTTTTGCTGAAATGATTAAGTATCTTTTCTCTACTAAGACAAGTCCTAACCTGCCCTTCAGAGTTAAAGTCCCTCCCATCTCTTCCTCTAGGCTCTGATATACCAGCTTGAGAGATCTCTTCCTCCATAAGCACTTATGACACTGGCACTTTGAAAATGCTACATTATAATATTGTTGTCTCTCTTGTTTTGCAAAGACCATGAAGAGAAAATGCTCTAAGTATAAAAAAGGCATTTTATGCCCATTTTCCAACACAGTGCCAGAAGTGCCAATTATTTTTGTTCTTAACAGCAAAAGTCTGTGCAGCACCTCCAGCCAGAATGAGAATAATACATCAACCCTTACAAGATAAGCTACAGAAAAGAGGGACTGAACTGGCTGGAAGTAATATTCTCTATTTCTGTCTAATTCTATTTCTGGGGCTCTCCCTACTTCCCCTTGTTTTTCAGTTTTCCCTGTCCCTCAAGGCCAAGGCCCATCATGCTGCCTCTCTACTCAAAAACTAGGGTCAGTCATTATCATTCATGTAAAACTAGATTCTAAAATTATAGCCTTGGGACTTCCCGTTGGTGCAGTGGTTAAGAATCTGCCTGCCAACGCAGGGGACATGGGTTTGATCCCTGGTCTGGGAAGATCCCACATGCTGTGGAGCAACTAAGCCCATGTGCCACAACTACTGAGCCTGTGCTCTAGAGCCTGTGAGCCACAACTACTGAGCCCACGTGCCACAACTACAGAAGCCTGCATGCCTAGAGCCTGTGCTCTGCAGCAAGAGAAGCCACCTGACTGAGAAGCCCGTGCACCATAACGAAGAGTAGCCCCTGCTGACTGCAACTAGAGAAAGCCCCCGCACAGCAACAAAGACCCAATGCAGCCAAAAATAAATAAATAAATAAATTTATATTAAAAATAAGTTAATTAAATAAAATTATAGCCTTGCTATGATTTTAACAATGCTAAAAAATATATATATGTGAAAACAAAGACTACAATGAATTTAGAAAAATTAAAACAGCTAATATGATTGATGGTTTTCCTTTATTATATCTTCTATTGTTATGATAATGTATTTCATGCAACAAATAATCAAGGGAAAAAGTCCTTCACATGCTTTTTCTTTTATGATTCCTTACACTGTGAAAGAAAAAAGTGAGGTTTTTCTGAAGCAACATACCTATTTCTGGCTTGCTTCTCTTAGTAGTCTATCATATCTCTGAGTTCTGTCTTACTGGCTAGTAAATACTTACTATCTGAATAAGGATTAGGGTTTTACATTACTTGCAAAAATGCATCTCTCCATTAGTAAGAATAAATCAGGAGGTGATTGATGATGCTAGAAGAACACTACTAAAAACACCTACAGACCCTCTTCTTTTTTTTTCTAACTGTTAGGCCAGGTGAGTTAAGGACTGAAATTTCAAGTCAATACTCTTATTTATGTTACTTTATTAGAATAACCATTTTACTGGTTCTTCAACTTCTCTACTAGCATGCTGTTTCCGCTTATAGGTCTACAGGTGGAGCATCTTCCACAATTCTTTGAACAGACATCTGAATAAACTCATCAAAAGCATCCAGCTGTTGTCTGACCAAGCGTTTCTTGTCAAAATGGGAACTGGAAAAATAGTTGAGCTCATAATCAGTTACAAATCAGTGATGTTTTCTAGCATATTTCCCCATTTCCATTATTATTAAATTCAATAAATACTAATCATTAAATACCAACCACTGTACAAATCATTACAAAAAATACTATGTGGTATCCAAAAAAGGAATAAGTCTAAGAACGCTTTCTCTGTAGAACTTAGTTAAATTTGGGGGAAAGAGACATATTGGTAAAATAATTCCAATAGAACTTAAGAACTATAAGAAAGCCCTAATTTACAAATGTCCTTTATATATCAATTTCATCCAATATGTTTGAAACATTTCTTGAAAAAAGTGTCAGGAGATAAAACTATAGAAAATGCACAAAGATAAAAATAAGTATGACAACATGAATGGACCTTTAGATAATTATGCTAAGTCAGATGGAGGACAAATACCATATGATTTCACTCATATGTGGAATCTAAAAAAAAAAACCGCAAAACCCAAACCAACCAACAAACAAAAAAGAACAGAAAAACAAACTCACAGATATGGGAAACAGATTAATGGTTACCAGAGGGGAAGGGAGTTGAGGGGTAGCTGAAATGGGTGAAGGGAGTCAACTGTACAATGATGGATGGTAACTAGACTACGGTGGTGATCACTCTGTTGTATATACAGATGTTGAACTATAATGCTGTATTCCTGAAACTTATATAATTTTTAAAAAGGATTAAAAAAAGATAAAATAAGAACTCTAGGTGGGGTCTGCAGGGAGGAGATCGGCCGGGGTTGGTCAGGGTGCGCGCGGCCGGCGGCGCCTGCACGACCCAGTCCCGGGCGGTTTGGGGCTCCGGGGCCCCGCGCCCACCGACTGCGCAACGTGACCCGGGCAGCCACCTCAGACGCCACTTGTGGAATTCTTTCCCCAGGCAGCTGTAACTTTAAACCGGCCTGAGAGAGGCCTATTTTTAGTCAGAAACCAGCCACTGTAGAATGGCTGTGGAGGGCACTGAGATGGAGGGCCAGCCCGCCACTTGAAGATTCCTCACCAAGTGGCCGGGAAGGACTGGCTTGACCTAGGAATCTTTCTTTGAGATTTCAAGGTTCTGTCGTCCCCTTCCAGGGCTGGTCGTACTGGTTGCTGAGGGGCTTTTGACAGAGGGTGCTGCCCGAGCCTGGGGAGCTGTACATGAATGAACCGCATCGCCTGGCCTCAGAGCGCTGACTTTGAGGCCACCACGCATGAGCTCGGGCCACCCTCCTGCAGAAGTCACTCCAGGAGCTCCTTAGGGACCGGCTTGTGGTGGTGAGGAGCCAGGAGATGCATGTAGCTGCCAAGTACCGCCAGGCCTCCCTGTACGTGGGTGACCTCCACGCGGACGTCACCGAGGACCTGCTGTTCAAGAAGTTCAGCGCTGTGGGGCCCGTGCTGTCCATCCGCATCTGCAGGGACCTGATCACCCGCTGCTCTCTGGGCTATGCCTATGTGAACTTTCTGCAGCTGGCAGATGCCCAGAAGGCCCTGGACACCATGAACTTTGACCCGATAAAGGGCAAATCCATCTGTCTCATGTGGTCTCAGCATGACGCCTACTTGAGGAAATACGGAATTGGGAACGTGTTCATCAAGAATCTGGACAGGGCTTCCCTGGTGGCGCAGTGGTTGAGAGTCCACCTGCCGATGCAGGGGACGCGGGTTCGTGCCCCGGTCCGGGAGGATCCCATATGCCGCGAAGCTGCTGGGCCCGTGAGCCACGGCCGCTGAGCCTGCGCGTCTGGAGCCTGTGCTCCCCGGCGGGAGAGGCCACAGCAGTGAGAGGCCCGCATACCGCAAAAAAAAAGAATCTGGACAAATCCATTGATAACAAAACCCTTTATGAACACTTTTCATCTTTTGGGAAGATCCTGTCCTCCAAGGAGATGAGTGATGATCACGGCTCCAGGGGCTATGCGTTCGTGCACTTTCAGAACCAGATTACCGCCGACAGGGCCATCCAGGAGATGATTGGGGCACTGCTTAAGGACTGTAGGCTGTTTGTTGGCAGATTCAAAAGCCGCAAAGATCGGGAAGCTGAGCTCCAAAACAAAGCCAGTGAGTTCACCAATGTTTACATCAAAAACTTCGAAAAAAAAAAAAAAAAAAAAACTTCGGAGATGATGTGGATGATGAGAGACTGAGGGAAGTTTTCAGCAAATATGGAAAAATCCTGAGTGTTAAGGTGATGACAGATTCCAGTGGGAAATCCAAAGGCTTTGGCTTTGGGAGTTTTGATAGCCATGAGGCTGCCAAAAAGGCTGCTGAAGAAATCAATAGAAAGGACATAAATGGACAACTGCTTTTTGTAGGCCGGGCACAAAAGAAAGCAGAGCGACAGGCTGAGTTAAAGCAAATGTTTGAGCAGCTGAAACAGGAAAGATTTCGGCGGTGCCGGGGGGCAAAGCTCTATATTAAGAACCTGGATGAGACCATTGATGATGAAAAGCTACGGAGGGAATTTCCTTCATTTGGATCAATTAGCAGAGTTAAGGTAATGCAGGAAGAAGGGCGAAGCAAAGGGTTTGGCCTGATCTGCTTCTCCTCTCCTGAGAAGGCCACTAAAGCAATGACTGAGATGAATGGCCGCATCTTGGGCTCCAAGCTGCTCAACATCGCCCTGGCCCAGAGGCCGTAGGAGAGGAAAATTAATGTACCAGCCAGTGCTTGTAGCAGCTTGGGGGACGTTAGTGATCTCTGCCTGAATCGTCCCCAGTAAATTTCAAATCCCAGCTTATGGCTGCTAAGTTTAGTAAACATTATTATCAAAGGTTTTGTATACAAAGCTATTTATTTTTCTTTGGAGGAAAAATAAGTGAATCTTAGAACCTCGGTTCTTTTTATAGAGGCACACCATCTAATTATAATATGGTATATTTTTCTGATTTTAATGTAGTGCTCATAGCAATAAGTATAATTATATATATATTTTTTTTTTTTCTTTTTTTTTTTTTTTTTTTTTTTTTTTTTTTTCGGTATGCG
>NC_041220.1:48500727-48510410 GCF_002837175.3 Physeter macrocephalus
TCAGTGGGCAGACTCTCAACCACTGCGCCACCAGGAAAGCCCTCCTCTATACTTTTTAACAAGGGTTTTATTATACTGACTTTTACTGTGTGCTGTTTGAAATCCACTTTGGAAATAGATGCAAGAGTTATTTATTTACATTTAAGTAATTACTTTTAAAATTCTGATTCTCTCATACCAAAGGTGTCTAGAAAATAGTTTTGTTGTTGTTGTTTTATGTTTTTTTCCTCTGCTTCGTTGTTTCCTGTAACCATATATTCAAGTCTTCTGTTTCATATACTACCAGTACAAAAGAAATATTAAAAATATTTCCGGGTTTCCCTGGTGGCGCAGCGGTTGAGAGTCCACCTGCCGATGCAGGGTGCGCGGGTTCATGCCCCGGTCCGGGAAGATCCCACATGCCGTGGAGCGGCTAGGCCCATGGGCCGTGGCCACTGGGCCTGCGTGTCCGGAGCCTGTGCTCCGCGGCGGGAGAGGCCACAGCGGTGAGAGGCCCGCGTACGGCAAAAAAAAAAAAAAAAAAAAAATTTCCGTGGCTATGAAAGAATGAGAAAATCTATTTCTGTTTTTTTTTTGTATGAACTATATGTATATTCATTGCACATTTTCTAAATTTAAAATATCTTTAGACAATGAAAAAATTACAGACAATGAAAAAATTACGGCAACACATAATCCTATTATGCAGACAGATCTTCTGTTAAAATTTCTTGCATCTCCTCCCAAATTTTTATCTATACTTACACACATGATTTAACAAAAATGGAATCATGCTATAAACCTTGTTTGAAACTGCTTTCTTAATTTGACAATACGCCATAGTCAACTTCCATGACCACAAATAATTATTTGCACTATAATTTTAATGACTTATCTTTCCTTTAATGTTCGTACCATAATATAACAATTTCCTCTTGATAAACGTATAGGTTGCTAGATTGTTTCCTCCCTTTTATTTTCCTCTACCATAAACAACTTGGAGATAAACACCCTTTGCAAACTCTTATAAGCTGATGTATATAATTATTTTCTTCAGAAAATGTATGATTCATTGGAATTAATGTTTAATATTTAAATTGCCCAAATGCTGTTCAGAGATTTGTGCCACTTAACATTTCTGTTATGAGTATGGAGGATTGCTCATTTCCATATACTCTGAGAACAAAGGATTTTGTTTAAGTTGCTGTCTGATTCAACATGACATGTAAAAACAAAATATTTCATTGTTATTTAACTTTTTTATTACCTCAAAAGTTAAACAGCATTTCTTGTAAAAAAAAAAAAAAAAAAAAAAAAAAAGAACTCTAATTTGAATGACCGTGAGGATGATGATATCAATGACTAAAATATGGAATGGGTAAGAATTTCAACTTTAGGTTAAAATTATTCTATTTTGAATACGTTAAAGGTAAGATGAGAATACGTCACTGAAGTGAAAATATTCAGCAAATGACTGATGATAACAAATGGAGCAAGGGTGAGAGATCAGAATTAGTAGTGTAGATAGAGAAATCACAGAATGATGCCTTAAAAAAGAACAAAGAATCTAAAAGAGTAGATGTACTGTTTATAAGGAATAGACACTTGTTCATGTCAGGGATGGGGAAGGAGATATACAATGAAGATACAAGTAGATATAAGTGCAAGAGGAATCTCTCCCCTCACCGCCACACAGAAAGAGCTGCATAGCTGGACTTAGCTTCTAGCCTCCTCTCCTTAGTAACTAACTCCCCCATCCTCAGATCAATTTTCTGAAACAACATGTGTAGCCCAACTAATCATCAGCCTCCCATTTTGACATCATCAGATCACCACACAGGTTACTGGCCAGCCTACAGACTGGCTGGCTTTGGGTCAAAGTCCCACCCTGATTCAATCCACCATGGCCACCAATATTAGAAGTCAGATCCTATGGTAGAGAACACAGTACACAATCATCCCTGTACAAGGTATGGCCTCAAAAATGGTGGGGGCAATTTCCTTCAGTAGAGACTGTGAGCTGACAGGAAAGAAAAATTTCTCACAATGATCTGGGTTAGCCATCGATATGTAAGAAGCACCTAGAAGGCACTGTCCGTAAGATAAATAGGAATGGTTTTTATGGACAATTTACAATGAAAAATCTTTATAAAACTATGAACAAGTTTCAGTCCCCCAGGAAGCTGAACCATAGTTACTTTCCCCCAAATCATTAGAACAGTAGTACTTCATTCAAATGCTATTCTTTAAACACCTAAACTCTATGAATAGTTCATATTTATGCTATCTACCATCATAATTGTACAAGAAATCATCTTACTGAAATCATTGGTGATATTAAGTAATATCACATTCACAATGCTTGAGACAGATCACTTGATGTTATATAGTGAAAAAACAAAATGTCATCTCACAATAGCCAAAGCACCTATAATCAATTCAAGTATAAGCATCTAATAATTTATTTTGTAACAAATGTTAAACGCAATGACTGGTCAAATAGAGTATTTTATCCTTGAACAACCTGTCACATACATTGAAAACAATTCTCTTTTGGCTAAGATCAAAACATTCTTTATCCCTAGAGATTACAGAATATAGGCATACCCTACAGAATACAGGCATTTCCTAATAAAATGTCTCTTGGTGTTTAATACTCAAACATCATAGAAAATACAAAATATCTCAGTAAGAAGTTTTTATAGTCATGTTTAATAGGGAAAATACATATGTACTTACGCACCAAAAACTCAAAAGATTTTTAACAAAACAATGTTCAAGACAGGTTCACTTATCCTCCAAATACAACTAGTAGAATGTCAGAAGCATGTGGTCTTTGAAAAAGGAGAGAGGGTCAACCGAGAGGATGTGCATCTTGGAGATGGCAAGGCTCAAAGAGGCATCATAATGTTACTATATACAAAGCAACTGTCAGTTTGGTAAGAGAGGAGAGTTTTTACATTTTACATCCCATAGCAGGATGTTACTTTATTTATTTAAAAGTTACTCTTCTTACCTATATGTAAGGCTTCTTACTGACTTCTATTACAGTTAATTATACTCAGAATTGAATGGGAATTTGGGTTGAAATACTACCACCTACTGTAACTTCATCCATTTAAAATAATAAGAAAACAAAGGAATCAAATTAATAGCACCTAACAGGCATCATGTGCCTCCTGATATAATGCACTAAGAGCAGAAAAGTCACTGTTTCCAAAAGTAATCATGTGAATCTAATTATGAGGAAACCCAAACTGAGAGGCATTGTAAAAAGTAACTGGCCTGTATTGTTCAAAAATGTCAAGGTAAGGAAAAACAGAAAAAGAGTGAGAAACTGTTGTAGATTATGGGAGACAAAAAAATAAGGCATGAAAACTAACTGCACTATGTGCTCTTATGTTGGATCCAGGATCAAAAAAAATTTTTTTATTTTGTTATAAACAACGTTAGTAGGACAACTGGCAGAATTTGGATATGGTTTCTAGATTAAATAAGATAACTGTATTAATATTAATTTCCTGATTTTGATGAGTTCTATTATGAGTACGTAAAAGAATGTTCTTACGTAACCAAATTACTCTCAAATGTTTCAGAAAATAAATATATGTAAAGACAGAGAAAAAGGAAAAGACAAAGAAAATGTAATAAAGGTTAACATTTATGGAATCTGGGTGAAGTACATACATGATTTCTTTGTGTAACTTTTGTGTAGGTTGGAAATACTTCAAAAGTTAAAGTTAAATATTTAAATAAACAAATAAAATGAGAAACCAGCTCTCATGTAGCATATTCATATAGAACATTTAATTTTCAAAAACAGAATTAGCAGGAAATCCCTGTATAGGTTATAGTGCTTTTTAAAGTTGATTCAGTTTGGTCTAAAAAGTTACCTGATTACAATCCAGCATGCCTCTTGCCACAAATCTGGGGGATTTCATCCTCCTCCTCATCATACTGCATATCTACAAAAAAACAAAAATATTCTCACTTTCAGTAAAATGCAACCAGTTAACATCTTGCTCCTATGATATGATGTAGCAGAAACATATAACTATCTCCTAAGTAAAAAACAATCCTTTTACCCCACTTTTCTAAAATTTCAATTACATTAACTGAATTGTAATGAAACAATATTCATAGGTCTATGTATACATATGTCTACGTTACACAGGTATTCTCCCAACACACTAAGAGGCTTCATGACAAAGGTTCAGTGTACATTGTGTGAATTTTAAGTATTCCATCTTCTCCAGAAAGTCCATGTAATTCTCATTAATAGCTAACTATTGATAACTAGGAACAAGGTCATAGTCCTCTGACCAACAGGCTCCTTGGAGACATTTGGGTAAGAGGGTACAGCCAGCAAAGGACTCCAATAGCTGAGCAATACCTTAAGGTGGGCTGTCTATTACAGCAACACTTCATACATGGACAGGGATAACAGGCTGTATTTTCCAAAGATGATCACAACCATATCGTCCATTTCACATGCTCCTTTATAATAATAAAAGTGGTCTTGACACTCCTACTACCAAGATATGAGAGTCTATCTTTTCTTCCCTTGAACGTGAGTGGATTTTTGACTCTCCTATAACCAAGAGAATACAGCTAAAACAATGCTACATGACTTTAGAAGCTAGGTCAGGAAAGGCAATGTGGTTCCACCTGGTTTGCTGAGACACTTTCTTCTGGAGCCCTGAGCTGCCATTAAGAAGTTCTACTACTATAAGGCTGGTATACTTGGGTGAGGAAGCCCAAACCATATGGAGAGGCCACTTACAGATGCTCTCGTCAGCAATCCTAGTCCTTGAGTTTTCCTAGGCTGGATGCCAGACATGTGAGTAAACACTCTAAGATCACCCAACCCCCAGCTGTCAACACTCAGCCTTTGAGACTTCTCAGTTCAGCCACTGACATCAGGCAGCAGACGAGCCATTCCTACTATGCTCTGTCCAAATTCCTGACCCACTGAATCCATGAACATATTAAATTAATTTTTACACAGCCAAATTTTGGGGTAGTTATGCAATAATAGGTACTTAAACAACAGGGCATTTGAAAAATTAGTGTGCACTGGTCCTACTATTAGTCTCATCTTCTTATGTAAAAGAATAAGTGTTTTGTGGAGATAAGGACGAGATGGGGGAGTAGAAGGACTTGAGCTCAACTCCTCTCACAAAAACACCAAAATCACAACTAACTGCTGAACAACCACCAACAAAAAAGATGGAAACCTACCAAAAAAGATATTCTACATCCAAAGAAAAAGAAGAAGCCACAATGAGATCGTAGGAGGGGCACTTTCACGATATAATCAATCCCATACCTGCCAGGCGGGCAACCCACAAACTGGAAAATAATTATATCACAGAGGTTCTCCCGCAGGAGTGAGAGTTCTGAGTCCCACGTCAGGCTCCCCAGCGGGGGACTGGCAACAGGAGAAGAAGCCCCCAGAGCATTTGGCTTTGAAGGTCAGCAGGGATTGAGTGCAGGATCTCCACAGGACTGGGGGAAATACAGACTCCACTCTTGGAGGGAGCACACAAGTTTTCACATGCACTGGGACCCAGGGCAAAGCAGTGACTCCACAGGAGTCTGGGCCAGATGCACCTGCAGGTCTTGGGGTGTCTCCCAGGGAGGAGGGGGCTGGCTGTGGGTCACACCAGGGGCAAGGCCACTGGTGGTAGAGGTCCCAGAGTGAGCTCTCCTGAGGTTGCCACTTTGGCACCAAGACCTGCCCCACCCGAAAGCCTACAGGCTCCAGTGCTGGGACGTCTCAGGCCAAACAATCCACAGGGTGGGAACGCAGCCCTACCCATCAGCAGACAGGCTGCCTAAAGTTGTCCTGAACCAACAGCTGCTTATAGACACACCACTGCCCACCAGAAGGATAAGACGCAGCTCCACACACCAGTGGGCAGGCACCAGTCCCTACCACCAGGAAGCCTGCACAAGCCCCTGAACCAACCTCACCCACCGGGGGCACACACCAGAAGCAAAAGGAACTACAATCCTGCAGCCTGAGGAACAGAGACCACAAACACAGAAAGTTAAGACAAAATGAGATGGCACAGAAATATGCTCCAGACAAAGAAACCACACAAAACCCAAAAAGAACTAAGTGAAGTGGAGATAGTCAACCTACCTGAAAAAGAATTCAGAGTGATGATAGCAAAGATAATCCAAAATCTCAGAAAAAGAATGGAGCTACAGACCGAGAGGATACAAGAAATGTTTAATAAAGAGCTAGAAGATTTAAAAAACAAAGACATAGAGATGAACAATACAATAGCTGAAATTAAAAATACACCAGAAGGAATCAATTGCAGAATAAACGAGACTGGAAAACAGACTGGTGGAAATCACTGTTGTGGAACAGAATAAAGAAAGAAAAATGGAAATAAATGAGGACAGTCTAAGAGACCTCTGGGACACATTAAATGCGCCAACATTTGCATCATAGGGGTCCCAGAAGGAGAGAGAGAGAAAAAGGGCCTGAGAAAATATTTGAAGAGATAATAGCCGAAAACTTCCCTAACATAGGAAAGGAGACAATCACTCAAGTCCAGGAAGTGCAGAGTTCCATACAGGATAAACCCAAGGAGGAACACTCTGAGACACACATTAATCAAACTGATAAAAATTAAAAACACAGAGAAACTGTTAAAAGCAACAAGGGAAAAGCAACAAATAACATACAAGGGAATCCCCATAAGGCTATCAGCTGTTTTTTTCCCCAGAAACTCTGCAGGCCAGAAGGGAGGGCCATGATATATTTAAAGTGATCAAAGGGGAAAAACTACAACCAAGAATGTTCTACCCAGCAAGGCTCTTGTTCAGATTTGACAGAGAAATCAAAAGCTTTACAGACAAGCAAAAGCTAACAGAATTCAGCACCACCAAACCAGCTTTACAACAAATGCTAAAGGAATTTCTCTAGATGGAAAAGAAAAGGCCACAACTAGAACCAGGAAAATTACCAATGACAAAGCTCACCAGTAAAGATAAACATACAGTAAAGGTAGGAAATCATCCACACACAAAATATGAAGTCAAAACCAGCAATCATGAGAAGAGTACAAATCCAAGATATTCGAAATGCATTTGCAATTAAGAGACCAGCAACTTAAAGCAATCATATATATAAAAAATAGAGAGAGAGACTGCCATATAAAAACCTCACAGTAACCACAAACCAAAAATCTACAATAGATACACATACAAAAAAGAAAAAGCTATAAAACACAACTCTAAACATAGTCATGGGACTTCCCTGGTGGCGCAGTGGTAAAGAATCCGCCTGCCAGTGCAAGGGAAACGAGTTTGAGCCCTGGTCGGGGAAGATCCCACATGCTGCGGAGCAACTAAGCCCATGCGCCACAACTACTGAGCGTGTGCTCTAGAGCCCACAAGACACAACTACAGAGCCTGCAAGCCACAACTACTGAAGCCTGCACAGCTACAGCCCGTGCTCCACCACAAGAGAAGCCACCGCAATGAGAAGCCTGCGCACCCCAACAGAGTAGCCCCAGTGTGCCACAACTAGACAAAGCCCACGTGCAGCAAAAAAGACCCAACGCAGCCAAAAATAAATAAATAAATAAATTTATATATTAAAAAAAAAGTCATCACATCACAAGAGAAAAGGACAAAAGGGGGAAAGACCTACAAAAACAAATCCAAAACAATTAACAAAATACATATCAATAATTACCTTAAATGTAATTGGATTAAATGCTCCAACCCAAAGACACCACTGGCTGAATGGATACAAAAACGAGACCTATATATATGTTGTCTACAAGAGGCCCACTTCAGATCTAGGGACACATACAGACTGAAAGTGAGGGGATGGAAAAAGGTATTCCATGCAAATGGAAAGTAAAAAAAAAGCTGGAGTAGCAATACTCATATCAGACAAATAATGATCAAGGGATCAATACAAGAAGGAGATATTACAATTGTAAATATATATGCACCCAACATAGGAGCACCTCAATCACACCCACCCTTCTGAAACTATTCCAAAAAACTGCAGAGGAAGGAACACTCTCAAACTCCTTCTATGAGGCCACCATCACCTGATACCAAAACCGGACAAAGATATCACAAAAAAAGAAACTTACAGGCCAATATCACTGATGAATATAGATGCAAAAATCCTCAAAAAACCAAATCCAACAATACATTAAAAGGATCATACACCATGATCAAGTGGGGTTTATCCCAGGGATGCAAGGATTTTTCAATGTCCACAAATCAATCAGTGTGATATGCCACATTACAAACTGAAGAATAAAAACCATACGATCATCTCAATAGATGAAGAAAAAGCTTCTAACAAAATTCAACACACATTTTTGATAAAAGCCTTCAGAAAGTGGGCATAGAGGGAAGCTACTTCAACATAATAAAGCCATATATGACAAACCCACAGCTAACATCACACTCAATGGTGAAAAGCTGAAAGCATTTCCTCTAAGATCAGGAACAAGACAAGGATGTCCACTCTCGCCACTTTTATTCAACATAATTTTGGAAGTCCTAGCCACCGCAATCAGGGTAGAAAAAGAAGTAACATGAATCCAAATTGGAAAAGAAGAAGTAAAACTGTCACTGTTTGCAGATGACATGATACTATACATAGAAAATCATAAAGATGATACCAGTAAACTACTAGAGCTCAAGAATGAATTCCACTACACCAGTCCCTCCCATCAGGAAACTTGCTCAAGCCTCTTAGATAGCCTCATCCACCAGAGGGCAGAGAGCAGAAGCAAGAAGAACTACAATCCTGCAGCCTGTGGAACAAAAACCACATTCACAGAAAGACAGACAAGATAAAAAGGCAGAGGGCTATGTACCAGATGATGGAACAAGATAAAACCCCAGAAAAACAACTAAATGAAGTGGAGATAAGCAACCTTCCTGAAAAAGAATTCACAATAATGATAGTGAAGATGATCCAGCAACTCGGAAAAAGAATGGAGGCAAAGATCGAGAAGATGCAAGAAATGTTTAACAAAGACCTAGAAGAACTAAAGAACAAACAGAAATTAACAATATAATAACTGAAACGAAAAATAACACTAGAAGAAATCAATAGCAGAATAACTGAGGCAGAAGAACGGATAAGCGACATGAAAGACAGAATGGTGGAATTCACTACTGCAGAACAGAATAAAGAAAAAAAGACTGAAAAGAAATGAAAACAGCCTAAGAGACCTCTGGGACAACATTAAACACAACAACATTCGCATTATAGGGGTCCCAGAAGGAGGAGAGAGAAAGGACCTGAGAGAAAATATCTGAAGAGATTACACTCAAAAACTTCCCTAACGTGGGAAAGGAAATAACCACCCAAGTCCAGGAAGCACAGAGAGTCCCATACAAGATAAACCAAGGGGGAAACATGCCGAGACATATAGTAATCAAATTGGCAAAAATTAAAAACAAAGAAAAATCATTGAAAGCAGCAAGGGAAAAACGACAAATGACATACAAGGGAACTCCCATAAGGTTAACAGCTGATTTCTCAGCAGAAACTCTACAAGCCAGAAGGAACTGGCATGACATACTTAAAGTGATGAAAGTGAAGAACCTACAACCAAGATTACTCTACCTGGCAAGGATCTCATTCAGATTCGATGGAGAAATCAAAAGCTTTACAGATAAGCAAAAGCTAAGAGAGTTCAGCACCA
>NC_041220.1:48510475-48512128 GCF_002837175.3 Physeter macrocephalus
AACATACATATCGATAATTACCTTAAACGTGAATGGATTAAATGCTCCAACCAAAAGACAAAGGCTCGCTGAATGGATACAAAGACAACACCCATACATATGTTGTCTACAAGAGACCCACTTCAGACCTAGGGACACATTACAGACTGAAAGTGAGGGGATGGAAGAAGATATTCCACGCAAATGGAAATCAAAAGAAAGCTGGAGTAGCAATACTCATATCAGATAAAATAGACTTTAAAATAAAGAATGTTACAAGAGACAAAGAAGGACACTACATAATGATCAAGGGATCAATCCAAGAAAACGATATCACAATTATAAATATATATGCACCCAACATAGGAGCACCTCAATACATAAGGCAACTGCTAACAACTATAAAAGAGGAAATCGACACTAACATAGTAATAGTGGGGGTTTTAACACCTCACTTACACCAATGGACAGATCATTCAAACAGAAAATTAATACGGAGACACAAGCTTTAAATAGACACAAAAGACCAGATAGATTTGACATTTATAGGACATTCCATTCAAAAAGAACAGATTACACTTTCTTCTCAAGTGCGCACGGAACATTCTCCAGGATAGATCACATCTCGGGTCACAAATCAAGCCTCGGTAAATTTAAGAAAATTGAAATCATATCAAGCATCATTTCTGACCGCAACGCTATGAGATCAGAAATCAATTACAGGGAAAAAGAGTAAAAAACACAAACACATGGAGGCTAAAAAATACGTTACTAAATAACCAAGAGATCACTGAAGAAATCAAAGATGAAATAAAAAAATACCTAGATACAAATGATAATGAAAACACGATGATTCAAAACCTATGGTAGACTACTACAAGCAACTCTATGCCAATAAAATGGACAACCTGGAAGAAACGGACAAATTCTTAGAAAGGTATAACTTTACAAGACTGAACCAGGAAGAAATAGAAAACATGAACAGAATAATAGCAACTAATGAAATTGAAACTGTGATTAAAAATCTTCCAACAAACAAAAGTCCAGGACTAGACGGCTTCACAGCTGAATTCTATCAAACATTTAGAGAAGAGCTAACACCCACCCTCTCAAACTCTTCCAAAAAATTGCAGACAAAGGAACATTCCCAAACTCATTCTATGAGGCCACCATCACCCTGATAGCAAAACCAGACAAAGATACTACAAAAAAAGAAAATTATAGACCAATATCACTGATGAATATAGATGCAAAAATCCTCAACAAAATACTAGCAAACAGAATCCAACAACACATTAAAAGGATCATCCACCATGAAGTGGGATTTACCCCAGAGATGCAAGGATTCTTCAATACATGCAAATTAATCAATGTGAACACCGTATTAACAAACTGAAGAAGAAAAACCATATGATCATCTCAATATATGCAGAAAAAGCTTTTGACAAAATTCAAAAGAATAAAATACCTAGGAATAAACCTACCTAGGGAGACAAAAGACCTGTAGGCAGAAATCTATAAGACACTGATGAAAGAAACTAAACATGATACAAACAGATGGAGAAATATACCATGTTCTTGGATTGGAAGAATCAATACTGTGAAAATGACTATATTACCCAAAGCAATCTACAGATTCAATACAATCGCTATCAAATTACCAATGGCATTTTT
>NC_041220.1:48517903-48538632 GCF_002837175.3 Physeter macrocephalus
AAAATCTTAAAATTTGTATGGAGACACAAAAGACTCTGAATAGCCAAAGCGGCCTTGAGAGAAGAAAACAGAGCTGGAGGGATCAGACTCCCTGACTTCAGAATATACTACAAAGCTATAGTAACCAAGACAATATGGTACTGGCAGAAAAAGAGAAATATAGATCAATGGAACAGGATAGAAAGTCCAGAGATAAACCCATGCACCTGTGGTCAACTAATCTATGACAAAGGAGGCAAGGATATACAATGGAGAAAAGACAGTCTCTTCAATTAGTGGTGCTGGGAAAACTGGACAGCTACATATAAAAGAATGAAATTAGAAACCTCCCTAACACCATACACAAAAATAAATTCAAAATGGATTAAAGACCTAAATGTAAGACCAGACACTTTAAAACTCTTAGAGCAAAACATAGGAAGAACACTCTTTAACATAAATCACAGCAAGATCTTTTTTGATCCACTTCCTAGAGTGATGAAAATAAAAACAATAATAAACAAATGGGATCTAATGAAAGTTAAAAACTTTCGCACAGCAAAGGAAACTACAAACAAGACGAAAAGACAACCCTCAGAATGGGAGAAAATATTTGCAAACGCATCAACGGACAAAGGAGTAATCTCCAAAATATATAAACAGCTCATGCAGCTCAGTATTAAAACAAACAACCCAATCCAAAAATGGGCAGAAGAATTAAATAGACATTTCTCCAAAGATGACATACAGATGGCCAAGAAGCACATGAAAAGCTGCTCAACATCACTAATTGTTAGAGAAATGCAAATCAAAACTACAATGAGATATCACCTCACATCAGTTAGAATGGCTATCATCAAAAAGACAAGAAATAACAAGTGTTGGAGATGATGTAAAGAAAAGGGAACCCTCATACACTGTAGGTGGGAATGTAAGTTGGTGCAGCCACTATGGAAAACAGTACGGAGATTCCTCAAAAAGTTAAAAACAGAACTACCACAGTCTAGCAATTCTACTTTTGGGTATATATCCAAAGGAAATGAAATCTTTATCTCAAAGAGATACCTGTACTCCCATGTTCACTGCAGCATTATTCACAATAGTCAAGGTAAGGAAACAACCTACATGTCCAACAAATAAATGGATAAATAAACTGTGATATATATGTATATGTATGTATACATATGTATACACACACACATATACATACAACTCAACCATAAAAAGGAATGAAATTGGGTCATTTGTAGAGACGTGGATGGATCTAGAGACTGTCATACAGAGTGAAGTAAGTCAGAAAGAGAAAAACAAATATCATATATTAACGCATATATGTAGAACCTAGTAAAATGGTACAGATGAACTGGTTTGTAGAGCAGAAATTGAGACACATATGTAGAGAACAAACGTATGGATACCAAGAGGGGAAAGTGGCAGGTGGGGGAGGTGGTGGTGGTCTGATGAATTGGGAGACTGGATTGACATATATACACTAATATGTATAAAATGAATAACTAATAAGAACCTGCTGTATAAAAAAAAATTGAAAAATTAAAAGAAAAAGAATTCCGCTAAAGTTGCAGAATACAAAATTTATACATAGAAATCTCTTGCATTTCTACAGACTAACAATGAAAGATCAGAAAGAAAAGTTAAGGAAACAATCCCATTTACCATAACATCCAAAGAATAAAATAACTAGGAATAAACCTACCTAAGGAAGCAAAAGATCTGTACTCCAAAAACTTTAAGACACTAATGAAAGAAATGGAAGATGACACAAACAGATGTAAAGATATATCCTGTTCTTGGACTGGAAGAATCAATATTGTCAAAATGAGTATACTATCCAAGGAAATTTACAGATTCAGTGCAATCCCTATCAAATTACACATTTTTACACATTTTTCACAAAATTAGAAATTTTTTTTTTTAGAAGATGTTGGGGGTAGGAGTTTATTAATTAATTAATTTATTTTTGCTGTGTTGGGTCTTCATTTCTGTGCGAGGGCTGTCTCTAGTTGTTGCAAGCGGGGGCCGTTCTCCATCGCGGTGCACGGTCCTCTCACTATCACGGCCTCTTGTTGCGGAGCACAGGCTCCAGACGCGCAGGCTCAGTAGTTGTGGCTCATGGGCCTAGCTGCTCCGCGGCATGTGGGATCCTCCCAGACCAGGGCTCGAACCCCTGTCCCCTGAATTAGCAGGCAGATTCTCAACCACTGTGCCACCAGGGAAGCCACAAAACAATTTTTTTTTTAATTTGTATGGTAACAACGAAGACCCCAAATAGCCAAAGCAATTCTCAGAAAGAAAAATGCCACTGGAGGAGTCAGGCTCCCTGACTTCAGACTATACTAGAAAGCTACAGTAATCAAAACAGTATGGTACTGGCACAAAAACAAATACAGATCAATTGAACAAGACAGAAAGCCTGTTGGGCATATAAAAGTTATGTTTATACTACACCATAGTCTATTAATTATGTAATAGCATTATGTCTAAAAAATTATGTAGATAACTTAATTAAAAAATACTTTTTTGTGAAAAAATGCTAACCATCATCTGATCTTTCAGAGACTCATAGTAGTAAAATCAAAGATCACTGATTACAGATCACCATAACAAATATAATAATGAAAAAGTCTGAAATATTGCAAGAATTACCAAAATCTGATACAGAAACATTGAACAAATGCTGTTTAAAAATGGCATCAACAGACTTGCTCAATCCAGGGTTGCCATAAACCTAAATCTGTAAAGAATGCAGTAATGTGAAGCACAAAAAGAGGTGCAAAATAAAACAAGGCACACCTATAAATAGTTGTCAGCTCAAGGCAAATTCAAGTTTTCCTTCCTGGCACTTTCTTCCCAAATATTTTCCATCCGAGGTTAAATTCCCAGATGCAGAACCTATTGATATGGAGGGCTGACTGTACTCAGAAGTCATCCACGTATGGAAACTGAAGCCATGGAGAAAGGATGAAATCATCCAGGGATAATGTGAACAGCAGAAGAGAAAGAGAAAAAAAGCCAAAAAGGTAAGAAGAATTAAGTAAGAGTGATGCTGCAGATAGAAGGAATGACTTTCCATGAGAAAGTCATCAACAGTGTTGACTACCACAGGGTTTAGATAAGGTTTAAAAAATGTCCATCTGATTTATCAATTGAGAAGTCACTCATTTTCTCAAAATATTGGAAGAAAAAGGAAATAAACCATTCAACTTGCTTTCTTAAGGACAAGAGAGATCTAATATTTCACACAGAAAGAAGCCAGCTGAAGAAAGAGTCTCTAAAAACTGATGAGGGCATATCAAATAATGATCAAAGGACACAAGCAGGAATGGAATGGAGACTCATTGCTGGAGCAAACTTGATAACTGAGATAATGTTAACTCTTTTCCCACAGGATTATTATACATTGTTAAGAGAATATTAATTAGCACAATCTCTACAGTGGTCACTTGGCACCATTTAGCAAAATGTTAATATTTTGTGTAACGTGTACATTATCTGACCTGACAATTCTATACCTAAAAATTTATCCTACAGATATACTTGTATTGGACAAAATGATATGTACAAGATTACTCATTACAGCACTGTTTGAAGCAGAAAAAGACTGGAAATAACCCAACTATCCATCAAGACACAACTTTAGTTATGGTATATCCAGACAAAGTTAAGTAGCTGTGAAAAAAAATTAGGATGCTCTCTATGTACTGATATGAAAATCTCCTGGATATAGTAGATAAATAAAGCAAAAAATAAAAGTGCAGAAAAATGTGAAGTTACTTTTTGTCTGTAAAAAGGGGGAAAACAGAATACTATATTTGTAGGGACTTCCCTTGTGGTGCAGTGGTTAAGAATCCACCTGCCAATGCAGGAGACATGGGTTCGATCCGTGGTCTGGGAAGATCCCACATGTCGCGGAACAACAAAGCCCGTGTGCCCCAACTACTGAAGCCCGTGCGCCTAGAGCTCGTGCTGCTCAACAATAGAAGCCAACGCAATGAGAAGCCCACAAACCTCAATGAAGAGTAGCCCCTGCTCGCCACAACTAGAGAAAGCGTGCGCAACGCAGCCAAAACTAAATAAACTTGTAAAAAAAAATACTTGTATTTCCTTGAATATAAATAAAGCATCTGGAGAGCTAAGACTCTAAGAACAGTGGTTACTTATGACTCTAAAGAACAGTGGTTACTTATGATGGAGAGGGCTCACACAGGAGAGATGGTGGACAAGAATATGACCTTACACTTTACATTTTCATGGCTTGTGAGCCATGAGAATATATTACCTACTCAAAAATTAAGCTCAAAAAACTTTCAACTTTTTTTCCAACACAGAAGTTAAGAGAATATTAAAAAAAAAGAGAGAATATAATAATGATGCTAATAAATTAAACTCAAGATTAAAAGCGACAGAAGTTTAAACAGTAGAGTTTAAGCTTCTGCTTCTATTTTCTCCACAAAGCAGCTGAGTAAATAAGGAGAAATGTGAGGGGTGAACACGGTATAAGGAGCTAGAAGAAAACGACATAGAAATAGAAGCTGTAGAGAATGGAATTGGGAACTTTAAAAATACATAATGAAAATACACTAGACATGACTAAGAATTCTACATATAAAAAGAAAAAAAAGAGATATATTGGTCCTGTTCAGTGAAACACACGCCACCTAGAACTGTGTCATCTTGTGGAAAGAGGAAATGGACAAGTCATCTTGTAAGATAATTTACTTAGGCACGTGAACAGCATGAAGGAACGCCAAAACAGACTAATCCCTGCTCCCCTCCTCTCAATACTCTTAGTCCCCGATATATTTCCAGAGCCTAGCACAACGCCTGGCACAGGATGACGCTCAAAAATTCAACTATTCATAAAATCATTAACTCTGGCCTTAAGGGAAATCAAGAAAGGAGTCCTTTGCTTCAAAGTCGGAACAACGGAACCTGTCGCATGGTTCTGCGCGCTATTTTCAACATGGAAAAGGAGTGTCAGATTCACCCAGGTGCAGACAGAAGAGAGAACAAGAGTCACCCTGACCGAGATGATATAGGCTTCGTTCCCTGCACCCTCCACCTCTCAAAATCCCGGATTCGTTCCCGGCCTCGGGAGTGTGGGGAAACGACTGGGGCCATGGTGCGGAGGGCCGAGGAGGAGGCCGCAAATCCTCAATTCGTCCAGCTACCCACGTTTCCCCCCTTAGATGGGTCGCCGCGGAGTGTTATGAGTGGTCACCTACCCTCGTGTGCGTCACACATATTGACAAACGGTTCACTAGAAGCTAACTCTCAAAACCACTGAGAGAAAAGTCAAGGGCCCACAAACCTACGCAGCGTCAAACGAAAACATTTCCGTGTCGGGCGTTCCCAGAATACTCTGCGTCTCACGGCGCGGGAGGGGCAGAGGGCGCGGGGAAAAAAAAAAAAGGTCCAATATTAATTCTGCGCCTGCGCAAAGTGTAGGTTAACGTTTGCTGCCGGCTAGAACTGCACATGCGCAAGTTGTGGGCTGAAGCTTCAAGTGGTTGAAGCGGGGGCTGCTTCTACGCTCTCAAGCTTTGGATCTAGCCAATTAAAGTTTTTGCTTTTTAATGCTGTTGCACAAATAATGACACATAAAAAAAGCCAAGAAGATGTATTAATAAAAGGTTTTTACCATTGTAAAGCAATTATACTCTAATAAAGATGTTAAAAAAGTTTTTATTATGGCCATATGTCTGCGGCATTCGATTGTCGATTTTATTCCAGTTCCAAAGACGAAAAAACACGAAGATTTTAAAAATGTGATTTCTTACCAGCAGATGGTGCCAGCGGCGGCGCGTTGAAGAAGCCTGAAAGTGAACAAACCCTCACTCGCTAACCTATTCGACTAACCCGCCGCAGTCGTTAAGTCCCCGGTGCCTTTATCTCGGTTTCAAATGGGCTCTCAGGCCACAGAGCCCTCCTCGCGAGAATTTACGAGATTAGACGCGAGAGGAGGAGCCGAAGTGCGACGCTGACAAATGACAGCTCTCAGGTAGTCTCTACTGTTTTACGCACATCTGGGGCCACAGAGCATGTGAGAAAAGGTGGGCTCAGCCCCTTTTGCCCACGCCCGCGTTTCTCATGCTTCCCACAGGCCTCACTCATAGGCTTCTTTGCAGCTTCCTGCGGGGATCCACTCCCACGGTAGCGCGCCATGGCCTCCGGGAGACGCTCCTCGAGAGGAGATGTGCGGGCAACTCCACCTCCCGGCACCCATCCGGCCTGGGATGTGGGCCTCCCCGTGGCGCGACAGCGACTGGGGATAACCAAGGAAGGGCTGACATGGAGGAGAGTTTTCTGTTCCCCGAGGACGTCCCGGATTCGGAGCCCGCAGTGACCCTCCAGGACCAGCTGCGGGAGCTGCAGCAGCGGCAGGAGGAGGAGGAGCGACGGGTGCTGCAGCGGCGGGAAGAGCGGCGGCAGCAGGAACTACGGAACGGCCGGCAGATGCACCCGGACCGTGTGCCAGCGCTGCTGACTGCTGGTGCTTCACCGGCGCGCCCTGCGTCTGCAGGTGAGTCGCGAGCAGTACCTGGAGCTGGTGACCGCCGCGCTGCGGAGACCCAAGCTCGCCCTGGTGCTGTACATGGTGGACCTGCTTGATCTGCCCGACGCCCTGCTGCCGCACCTGCCCGCGCCGGCGGGCCCCAAGCAGCTGATCTTGCTGGGAAAGAAGGTGAACCTGCTGCCCCTGGATACTCCCGGATACCGACAGCGGCTCCGGGAGCGACTGTGGAACGACTGTGCCCGCGCCGGGCTCCTGCCGCCCCCTGGCTACCGAAGGCCACAACACCCCAGCGGGGACCGGCCACGGGACTAGCAGGAGAAAGCGAATCCTTCGCCCAAGTCCAGCAGGATGGTCAGAGTCGTGCGGTTCATCAGCTCCAAGACTGGCTATGGAGTCGAAGAGTTGATCTCCGCGCTCCAGCGTTCCTGACGCTACCGCAGCGACGTCTACCTGGTTGGCGCCACCAACGCTGGCAAGTGCACTCTCTTCTACACGCTTCTGGAGTCTGATTACTGCATGGCCAAGGGCGCCGAAGCTATCGACCAGATGGTCTGGTGAGCCTTAGGGCGCCAGTCCCCATCGTTTTCTGAGACGTTGGAAGTCTGATCGTGGTTCAGGCACCTAATCCTATATCTTTCATTAATATCCACCAGGGGCTGGCTGGAGCCTTCACTTTAAAAATTATCTACCTACTTTGGTCACGTTTCTGTGTCAGTTTAGTGCTTGGAAATTCAGTATATGTTGTAGTAACTTTACAACAGAAATAATTAGAGTACTTCTATGTACCAGTCCCTCTTCTAGGCACTGTAGGTGAACCAGATGACAAAGTAGGTTCTGTTATCTTGGTGGTTTCCATCGTAGCTTTAGTTCTTTGTATATTTCTCCGGAAAATCCTTCTTTCACTTTCTACACCTAGCTCCACCCCTCACTTTCTCTTCATATCTTGAGTTTACTCATGAGATTACTATACAGATTTAACATTTGAATAATTCACTAATGCAATATGATGTGTGGCTTCGCTGAGAAGAAATGTCAAATATGTGGCTTTAAGAAACGTCTGTAGTAATTGCAAAATGGGTGCTTCTATGGCCCTGTTTGTCATAGAAGGCAAAACTAAATACGTCATTTGCTCCTTTGAAACCAGTATTTAACTTTGAAAAGCTGTTTTTCTCTGTAGAGAACTTTGGTTGACTTATACACACAGCGATTTTATACTGGTTGGTAGTTGTTCATTGTATAAATAAGTTCCTTCTTCCTTTCTTAAGGAAAATCAGTGAACGTGGCTTACAGTTGTGGCTTCCAACTTCCTTCCCGTTCACATTACTTCATTGGACAAGGCGGACACTGTATATCAGAAGCACGGGGGTCATACGTTACTCAAGGTGAGGCAACACGCTTTGATGGTTGTATAGTTAGGTTAACACACCCTGTAATAGTCCCACGGCCCTGCTAAAAAAGACTTTGTTGGACAGAACCAACTTTGTTACACCATCAGCTAGCTCTCCCCGACCTTGTTCATCTTGAGGATTTTGGCTATAAAGTGAGGTGGGCTCTTATAGAAAAGTGATGTTGAAATTGGACTGATCCTAGAATAGTGACAGAGCTGGGTTTTCTCTAGGTGACACTGTCCAATATTGTAGCACCATGTGCCTATTTAAATAAGTTAATTAAAATGAAATAAACTTTAAAATTTAGTTCTTCACTTGCACTAGCCACTTTTCAACTGCCCAACGGTCACATCATTGCAGAAAGTTGTACTGGATAATGTGAGTGAAGAGAAGTTACAGATTTTCTCACAACTGGGTGATGCTACTGGCATCTAGTGGGTGGAAGCCAGAGATGATGCTAAACATAACGCAATGCACAAGACAGCACCTCACAACACAGAATTATCAGGTCCAAAACGTGCGTAGTGCTGAGTTGAGAAGCCCTTGTATGAGTGGAAAAGCTCTCCTCCCAGGTTCTTAATCCCAGGCACTTAGAGGTTATCGTACCTCCTCTCTCCTGCTTTACTTGCTCCTTCCTTTGACCTGTTAAGCAGTGTGTTAAAATTTCTCTGATCTTTATTTTTAAAAAATATTTATTAATTAATTTATTTATTTATTTGGCTGCGCCGGGTCTTAGTTGTGGCACTTGGGATCTTCATTGCGGCATGCGTGTGGGATCTAGTCCCCTCACCAGGGATCAAACTTGGGCCCCCTGCATTGGGAGCACAGAGTCTTAACCATTGGACCACCAGGGAAGTCCCTCTCTAATCTTTAAAAAACAAAACAAAACTGTGTCCCGCTCATTCCTCCTCTTTACAATCAAGCTTACTCCTGCTCCTCACGTCCCATCTCTGCAGTCCCTGTTGTGCCCTTTCTATGCCACTGAAATTGTTCCAAGTTCACCAGAGACTGAATGGGGCCTGTTTACAGATCTTTAACCAGACATGGGTACACACTGTTGGCTAGTGTGTAGTGTATGACAGTTAAGATCTCTGGAGCCAGGCTGGGTCCAAATCCTGCTCTGCTCCACCACTTAACAAAGCTGTGTGACTTTAGGTAAGTTTCCTTTACCTCTCTCTGTTGTACCTACACCACGAGGTTGTGGAGAAGATCAAGTGCAAGGGGACTGTTGTCACTGCTACGTAAGTATTTGTGGTGATATAGATTATGGGACATACCTACTGCAAAAATAGTGGGTACGTCCAATGCAGAGGTGATTTACCATGAATTAATGCTCATACAACTGAAAATAAGTCAAAAGACAAAATACACACCTACCCTTCAACAAGGATAAAACCAACCTGACTTGGGAAGTAAATGCTTCTTTCTCTCTGGATTCCTAAGAAAGCCAGAGTGAAATTAAAACTCCATCGAAATAACTGCCTTAAAGTTAATACTCCAGAGACACGTGGGATTTGCAGGGTAGGGCTCCACCCCCATGCATCTGTGTAGTCTTCAGAGTGGACTCACTGATACTTCTCAAAACAACACTGAGGCTTCTCTCCCGGTGTAATACAAATGGTTTCTTGGGCTGCTCTGTGGCTCATCCTTGCCTTCTGGTTTTCTTACCTTCCAAGTCAAAGTCAATCCTGCCTCCTAATTATCACTGAGACCAGCCTCATCGTCCAAACTGTAATCTACTTTCTTTAGGCTGTTTTGAGATCCTTAGGTATTTTCCCAGCTCCCAGTTTTACTGCGTTCTGCCCGCCCTACCCCCCCACAACTGCAAAAATAGCGGGTATGTCCAATGCAGAGGTGATTTACCATGAATTAATGCTCATACAACTGAAAATAAGTCAAAACACAAAATACACACCCACCCTTCAACAAGGATAAAACCAACCTGACTTGGGAAGTAAATGCTTCTTTCTCTCTGGATTCCTAAGAAAGCCAGAGTGAAACTAAAACTCCATCGAAATAACTGCCTTAAAGTTAATACTCCAGAGACACGTGGGATTTGCAGGGTAGGGCTCCACCCCCATGCATCTGTGTAGTCTTCAGAGTGGACTCACTGATACTTCTCAAAACAACACTGAGGCTTCTCTCCCGGTGTAATACAAATGGTTTCTTGGGCTGCTCTGTGGCTCATCCTTGCCTTCTGGTTTTCTTACCTTCCAAGTCAAAGTCAATCCTGCCTCCTAATTATCACTGAGACCAGCCTCATCGTCCAAACTGTAATCTACTTTCTTTAGGCTGTTTTGAGATCCTTAGGTATTTTCCCAGCTCCCAGTTTTACTGCGTTCTGCCCGCCCTACCCCACCACAGCTGTAGTTCTCAACCAGGGTTGACTTTCACCTCAAGGGAACATTTGACAAAGACTGGAGGCATTTTTGGTTTTCACAACTTGCTGGATGCTGAGCAGAGGCTGCTAAAAATTGTGCAATGCACAGGACAGCCTCCCGAGACAAAGAATTATTTGGCCCAAAAGGTCAATAGTGCTGAGGTTGAGAAACCCTGCACTACGCAGATTTTTCCAAAATACAAAGCAGACCACAGTATTCTTTTTTGATTCTTTTCTCTTTCCTGCTTATAATTCCTTAGTCGTTCCACATTACTGAGAGAAGTCTAAACTGATAGCCTCATCACTAATGCACACACACACATAACATACTCTGCACAGTTAAACTACAGTTCTCTGAACTCATTATCCTTTTTCCAATTTCTGTGTCTGTACATGATACTAACCCAGGATACCTTTCCACTGAGTAACTTTTATCTGTTTTTCAAATTCTGCTCTTCATTAATGTTTTCCTTGACCAAACCACATTCATTACTTCCTTCACAATCACAGTACTTAGTAGATGCCTCTCATCACGTTTCTTACCTTGTAATTTATTTACTTGCTGTTTCCACCTTCTGATCTCCTCGGGGGTAGGGACCATATAGAACATATTGTAATAGCTGTCTTTGTGTCCTTAGTGCTAAACACAGAGAGATCTGTTAATAAACAGTAAATTATTATCCATTTACTTCCAATTCATGGAAACACCTGTAAACATAGAAGCTGAATCTTACCCATTATCCATGTACCCTTGAGAGGTGATGAGGCAGGGATTAATCTCTGCGTCCAGCCAGGCCTGTAAGAACTAAGGTATTTGTAAGGATGTTGCTTTAATTGCCCAAAATTATTGTCTAGAGCTTTATGGAGGACTGTAAAAAGTGTAAGCTAATAAAGCAAGATTCTGCTGTCTGGAGGTTACCACCAGATGGATGCCCGCATGGGGCCCTTGTCACTGGGATCTACAGGCTTCATCCCATCACAGAGCTCCCGGGTTTTTCATTTGACCTAGAAGTGACTTGAGGTTTTTTCAACAGTTGAATGTTTAAAAGGATTTTATTCTTGATACCTGTACAGTATTATCTTATCAGTGCCTTACTTAATATTAGAGTTATCAGGGGTTTAATTTGAACTTCCAAATATCTTCATCTCCTCCCAATGGAAGGTTCCAATGGGTGGAGAAGAAAGAATGGCAGGATTTCCTCCTCTTGTTGCTGAAGACATCACATTAGATGAAGGACTTGGGGAATCTGAAGCAGTGGCTGACATCAAGTTCTCCTCTGCAGGTAATTTTACACCAAGCACTTTTTTTTCTTTTTTAATTTGGCCGCACTGCGCGGCATGTGGGATCTTAGCTCTCTGACCAGGGATCGAACCCGCACCCCCTGTAATAGAAGTACGTAGTCTAATAACTGGACCGCCAGGGAGGTCCCTACACTAAGCACTTTTTAAAAGGTGAATAAAGTAGCCTTACTGACTTTTAGTGTATTTTTATACAGATGTGCCTTAACTGACATAAGCTGAATATTTTAAGGAATACATACTAGATTATTCATAAGATGTAACCTACTCTGAAAATAAATCTGTACCTTTTCACAAATGCATTGTATGCTTTTAAAAAATAGAGTGAAAGACAGCAGTAGCCTCCCTTGGGTTTCCATTTTGAGCTGTTTGGTGTTTTTAATAAGATGGTTGCTACGTAAGTATTTGTGGTGATGAAGATTATGGGACATCCTACTGCAAAAATAGCGGGTATGTCCAATGCAGAGGTGATTTACCATGAATTAATGCTCATACAACTGAAAATAAGTCAAAACACAAAATACACACCCACCCTTCAACAAGGATAAAACCAACCTGACTTGGGAAGTAAATGCTTCTTTCTCTCTGGATTCCTAAGAAAGCCAGAGTGAAACTAAAACTCCATCGAAATAACTGCCTTAAAGTTAATACTCCAGAGACACGTGGGATTTGCAGGGTAGGGCTCCACCCCCATGCATCTGTGTAGTCTTCAGAGTGGACTCACTGATACTTCTCAAAACAACACTGAGGCTTCTCTCCCGGTGTAATACAAATGGTTTCTTGGGCTGCTCTGTGGCTCATCCTTGCCTTCTGGTTTTCTTACCTTCCAAGTCAAAGTCAATCCTGCCTCCTAATTATCACTGAGACCAGCCTCATCGTCCAAACTGTAATCTACTTTCTTTAGGCTGTTTTGAGATCCTTAGGTATTTTCCCAGCTCCCAGTTTTACTGCGTTCTGCCCGCCCTACCCCACCACAGCTGTAGTTCTCAACCAGGGTTGACTTTCACCTCAAGGGAACATTTGACAAAGACTGGAGGCATTTTTGGTTTTCACAACTTGCTGGATGCTGAGCAGAGGCTGCTAAAAATTGTGCAATGCACAGGACAGCCTCCCGAGACAAAGAATTATTTGGCCCAAAAGGTCAATAGTGCTGAGGTTGAGAAACCCTGCACTACGCAGATTTTTCCAAAATACAAAGCAGACCACAGTATTCTTTTTTGATTCTTTTCTCTTTCCTGCTTATAATTCCTTAGTAGTTCCACATTACTGAGAGAAGTCTAAACTGATAGATAGCCTCATCACTAATGCACACACACACATAACATACTCTGCACAGTTAAACTACAGTTCTCTGAACTCATTATCCTTTTTCCAATTTCTGTGTCTGTACATGATACTAACCCAGGATACCTTTCCACTGAGTAACTTTTATCTGTTTTTCAAATTCTGCTCTTCATTAATGTTTTCCTTGACCAAACCACATTCATTACTTCCTTCACAATCACAGTACTTAGTAGATGCCTCTCATCACGTTTCTTACCTTGTAATTTATTTACTTGCTGTTTCCACCTTCTGATCTCCTCGGGGGTAGGGACCATATAGAACATATTGTAATAGCTGTCTTTGTGTCCTTAGTGCTAAACACAGAGAGATCTGTTAAATAAACAGTAAATTATTATCCATTTACTTCCAATTCATGGAAACACCTGTAAACATAGAAGCTGAATCTTACCCATTATCCATGTACCCTTGAGAGGTGATGAGGCAGGGATTAATCTCTGCGTCCAGCCAGGCCTGTAAGAACTAAGGTATTTGTAAGGATGTTGCTTTAATTGCCCAAAATTATTGTCTAGAGCTTTATGGAGGACTGTAAAAAGTGTAAGCTAATAAAGCAAGATTCTGCTGTCTGGAGGTTACCACCAGATGGATGCCCGCATGGGGCCCTTGTCACTGGGATCTACAGGCTTCATCCCATCACAGAGCTCCCGGGTTTTTCATTTGACCTAGAAGTGACTTGAGGTTTTTTCAACAGTTGAATGTTTAAAAGGATTTTATTCTTGATACCTGTACAGTATTATCTTATCAGTGCCTTACTTAATATTAGAGTTATCAGGGGTTTAATTTGAACTTCCAAATATCTTCATCTCCTCCCAATGGGAGGTTCCAATGGGTGGAGAAGAAAGAATGGCAGGATTTCCTCCTCTTGTTGCTGAAGACATCACATTAGATGAAGGACTTGGGGAATCTGAAGCAGTGGCTGACATCAAGTTCTCCTCTGCAGGTAATTTTACACCAAGCACTTTTTTTTCTTTTTTAATTTGGCCGCACTGCGCGGCATGTGGGATCTTAGCTCTCTGACCAGGGATCGAACCCGCACCCCCTGTAATAGAAGTACGTAGTCTAATAACTGGACCGCCAGGGAGGTCCCTACACTAAGCACTTTTTAAAAGGTGAATAAAGTAGCCTTACTGACTTTTAGTGTATTTTTATACAGATGTGCCTTAACTGACATAAGCTGAATATTTTAAGGAATACATACTAGATTATTCATAAGATGTAACCTACTCTGAAAATAAATCTGTATCTTTTCACAAATGCATTGTATGCTTTTAAAAAATAGAGTGAAAGACAGCAGTAGCCTCCCTTGGGTTTCCATTTTGAGCTGTTTGGTGTTTTTAATAAGATGGTTGCTAACACCATCTGTGTTCTGCCGATAAAGCAAGATTCTGCTGTCTGGAGGTTACCACCAGATGGATGCCCGCATGGGGCCCTTGTCACTGGGATCTACAGGCTTCATCCCATCACAGAGCTCCCGGGTTTTTCATTTGACCTAGAAGTGACTTGAGGTTTTTTCAACAGTTGAATGTTTAAAACGATTTTATTCTTTATACTTGTACAGTATTATCTTATCAGTGCCTTACTTAATATTAGAGTTATCAGGGGTTTAATTTGAACTTCCAAATATCTTCATCTCCTCCCAATGGGAGGTTCCAATGGGTGGAGAAGAAAGAATGGCAGGATTTCCTCCTCTTGTTGCTGAAGACATCACATTAGATGAAGGACTTGGGGAATCTGAAGCAGTGGCTGACATCAAGTTCTCCTCTGCAGGTAATTTTACACCAAGCACTTTTTTTTCTTTTTTAATTTGGCCGCACTGCGCGGCATGTGGGATCTTAGCTCTCTGACCAGGGATCGAACCCGCACCCCCTGTAATAGAAGTACGTAGTCTAATAACTGGACCGCCAGGGAGGTCCCTACACTAAGCACTTTTTAAAAGGTGAATAAAGTAGCCTTACTGACTTTTAGTGTATTTTTATACAGATGTGCCTTAACTGACATAAGCTGAATATTTTAAGGAATACATACTAGATTATTCATAAGATGTAACCTACTCTGAAAATAAATCTGTATCTTTTCACAAATGCATTGTATGCTTTTAAAAAATAGAGTGAAAGACAGCAGTAGCCTCCCTTGGGTTTCCATTTTGAGCTGTGTTTGGTGTTTTTAATAAGATGGTTGCTAACACCATCTGTGTTCTGCCGTGTTCTTGCATAGGCTGGGTAGCAGTAACGCCGCAGTTTAAGGACAAACTGCACCTCCGAGGCTACACACCTCAAGGAACAGTTCTGACGGTCCGGCGCCCACTCTTGCCACATGTAGTTAACATCAAAGGAGAGCGCATCCGGAAAAGCGTGGCCTATAAAACCAAAAAGCCTCCTGCCCTTGTGTACAATCTGCAGAAAAAGAAAAAAAGATAAATATATGAAGCTGACCTGTTCACATTGAAGATTAACAATACAGAACATACTGTATACATTGCATTGCATTAAATATTGCTATAATAAAGCCCTCCGCCACCCTTTTTAAGCTACCAAGGACCATGCCTCTTTTTAATGAATTGAGTTTGTAAACACAAGTTGTTTTTTGGTAGGGTATGTATATGTATCTATGGTTCAAATATACCTAAAATGGAGTTCTGCTACATTCAGGTTTCTCCCACTACTATTTTTTGAAACCAGATGGCATTTCTAATTTGGACGCTAGTTGAGAGAGCAGCTTAGCAGTTGGCATATGAAAAAATGGCAGAAAATCAATTTCTCCAAAATACATTGGCTTAAATGAGATAGAAGTGAGGAAGTGGCTTTGCTCCACATACTCATCCAAGGACCCAACTGGGGGAACACGCCGCAGCTTCCATCTCTGGGTCTAAGGTGGTTGCTCAAGTTGTCATCCTTTCGCAATGGGAAAAAGAAAAGAGACTGAAGAGGATGCAGCTCCCCTACTGAAAGGAAGGGGGAAGTGCTGGAAGTTACCCACTCACAGCGTCCATTGATCAACACTTACACTTACACGGCCACACCCCCCATGGGGAAGCTGGAGGATGTAGAGGGAAATGGGGATTTCGGACTTGTATTACTTAAGGGAAGAAGGGGAGAATGGAAACTGGAAAACAAGTAGAAATTTCCCTTACATAATCTAAAAGTGCCTGAAAATCTTAGAAAAGGATTCATGTTATGTCTTTCTGGCATTCAGTTTCTTCTGCAAGGATCAGAGCACTTTAACCATTTTATCAACATTTGCCTGTAAACACTGTATAACATTACATCAGTCAGAAGTCTTGACCTTTATGTATTCCTAATTGAGTAAGTGGCACTAGAGCTGTGGACAATGAACTGGCCAGTCAAGTCCCAGATCCCGATGTTGAGATAAACGCTCGTGGAGTAAGCTGGCCTGAAACGCAGATCCATGAGCTTCCTATAGACTCAGGTTTAGCATGAACTTCTCAATAGTCCCATGTTCTCTGTCAACGTGTACACTCTAGCTCCCTTCTCACTAAGTCATTGTAGGATAAACGGTGTTTTAAAATGCAACTGTCAAAACTCTGTAGATCTCACTTTCATTGGGTTTCAAAGTGAATACTATTGACATCTTGGGGAAGGTAGTTCTTTATGTGCATCCTTCTTCCCCAGATATGAAAGGCCAGGAGCCACTTCCCAGCCCCATCCCTCATCGTGATAGTTGAGAAGTACCCCTGACGTTTCCAGACCCACCCTCTAGAGGGCGGTAGCTTCCCAAGTTGAGAAAATGATTGGTAGTCGATTTCTAGTTGATTTTGGAGAGAATGAAATACAGTTAATTTTACAAGTTAAAATTGTGACCATTATATTTCTATCTACTGTTTATAGTTTGGAGCTAGGCCTGAATCTTTAGATAAAATTAAGAAAATATGGTAAACTTAGCATTTGTGGAAAAATACAGAATCCGAATACTGATGCTGTATTTACCCTGAAAACATAATGTATTTTAGAAAGCAGAATATTTCTCCCTCCTTATCTTCACTCTAGGCTTTTAGACCTCTCAACCAGCAAAGATTCCATTTTTAAATGTTCATAACCTATATTCTCAGATTTTTCTTACCTGTAAAATTCAATGGTTATGTTTTGACTGAGGCATATCTAAAAATGTTCCAAGGTACTTTGCTAGCAATTTCAAACAGTGCAATTTACTAAGTAAGTTTCAGTTTCCCTGGTTGTATTAGTCTCTTTGGGTCATCATTTTCTCATCTGTAAAATGGGGGAATGACAGTAGATATTTCAGTCCTAACATTTTATGATTCTCAGCAAAAACAGGCAGGAAAGCCAGGAAACGGTGGTTACAATACCTCAGAGAGAAAAGCCCTCAGACCTCAGACAACTGTGCCTAGACAGTTGAGAACTGGTGCTAGGATCTGCTATTAATTTACACCACATTCTGCCAAGCTAATGAAGCCCAGGATCACTGCTGTTCTATCCAGTTGACCCACAATGGATTTTGGTTTAAGAAAGTTCTCTTACTGTGTTGGTTTCTGAGCATACGTCAGCTTACTGATACTTCTTAATCCATTGATCTTAGTGTGAAGAGTGCCCTCCCATCATTAATCATTTACACTATGGCAGCATGCAGGAATTAGTAAGGAGTAGAAATTAATGGCAAGGTGTCAGTGCAGCCCCCTCATGTCCACAGAACAGAGGTTGTTTTGAGGGGCTAGAAAATGATTTAGTAACTTTACACCAGTTGGTTCTGCAGCCTTGTTGTGTTCAGCATGTCACCCCTTTTGTATTCATGACACCTTAAAAGAAAGAAAATATGTGCCATCAGAGTTTTTTGACTTCTATGTGATATTAAATATGCATTTTTATTTTTTAAAGTTCCATCATATCTTTCTTCCCCTCTTTAAAACAGGAGCATTTTCTTCAAAGTTATTGAGACAAAGTGAAGTTTAAACATTTTGCATTTTTAATCACCATAAACAGCAAGCCCTACTAATCATTAGGTCCTTACTGTGTAGTTCCGCAGAGTCTAAATTTGTTTATGTTACTTGTAACGATTCCCATGACAACCAAGGAAAAGTGGAGCACAGATGCAATCCTGTGTGCTTGTGTTTCTTCATCACTCAGACACTTTTTGCAAAATGGAAATCAAGGCTAGTTTCCTGCAGATGACTAACTTGGAGCTCCAGCTGTGCCAGACATGGCAGAGCTGTTAATCACTGAGTAGGCACCCAGCACTGAAGCTGAGGTGAACTGTTCTGTAGATGGCCTCTGATCATTTACCCTGGCTTCCCTCCCACTTGGCTCTGTGTTGTGGAGCAACAGAATCATTTCCACTCTTTCTCAGAATGTTCCATTTTCTCTTGGCTGCTCTTCTCCTCCCTGGAGGATTGTTTTCTCTCAACTGTCAAAGAGTAGTGCTTAAACAATAAAAACAAAACTTCAGACTCATGTGAATCCAACAGATAGCACCTCTTCCTGCTCTTAATGTCTCTGTCATGTTGTCTGCCCCACTGATGCCCTGTAGTGGGTGGGAATAGCTAAAGATTAATATTTTAACATCATGTAGGAATGATGCCTCACTTTTCCCCTTCATGTCAAAGACCATCAGTATTCTCTCATTTAATACAGGAGTTTCATGATCTGATTATTAAGTCTAGACCATCCTTAAAACACTGTTTTGCAGAAGCTTCCTTTTGCTTCTCAAACAATTCTCAGAATTTACCTTCTGGCTAATCAACCTAGTGGAAGAATTTGGTCATAATATTCTCACTGGTAGGTGCAATAGGTATGATGCTTAATCACAGACAGTCAGTACCTCTGGCCACTAACTGTGGTAAATCTGAGAAAACTGAGGCCACACACACACACACACACACACACAAAGACACACATGCTAGAGAACACATCATCAGGTGATTTTGGACATGAGAGACTGCCAAGATCCTTTCTAATTTTTCAGTAAGTCCCTCGAAAATAGCCAGCATTCAATGCATGAATGAATGAATTAGGAGGAAGAGGGGACTTCTTTGTTTTGGGAGTTGGTTTTCACCTTCCCTGAAAAATAGCAATAGAGCAGACTTAAATTTGCTTAGTAACTTGACACTTTTCTAGGGTTTCTTCCTGTACTGCCTAAAGACAGTACCTCAGGACAGTTGTATGTGAGACTTCGCAGCTGCTATGATCATGATAGCCCATATAGCTTCTTTTTATTCCTGTACATTCTTATAATAGTAATAATAGCTAACTCTTATTTAAGCACGCACAATGAGCTTGGCACTTTTAAGCACTTTACATGATTAAGTGAATCCTTACAACAATCCCATGCAGGTGGTATTGTTATTACCCGCATTTAGAGATGAGGAAGCTAGGGAACACGTAACCAGCCCAGGGTCACACAATGAAGGAGTGATGGATCTCTGATTCAAACAAACCCAAGCAGTCTAGCCCCAGCACCCTGTGGGTTTGTTTAATTATACAGTAAAACTGACTTTTTTTTCCCTTTCGATGTACAGTTCTATGGAGTTTAATATATGTACAAGTTAATTAACAACCACCATAATCAGGATACAAAACAGTTCCACCAGCACCCAGGTTTTAACCACCACACAATACTTCCTCTATATACTAGAACCCATTACAAGGCTAAAGGCGAGAAGGTGAGAACTTTTCAACCTTAAGAGGAAAACCTGTTATCTTAGAAAAGAAAAGCAACCCACTTTGAAGACCTCAAAGGTTATGACACAATTTCCTTGGAAACCCTGTGTTACTGCCACTTAGTTCTCTATCTTCCTTTGAACCCTCCCATATACAACTCCAGCCTGAGAACATTCCTCAGAGCTGGGGTGTGTGTGTGTGTGTGTGTTTGTGATGTGCTGCACCCTTGCTGTCTGACTTCAGCAATGCTGCCCAAACCTGAAGTGTCTCACTGTGATTTCCATGCTGTCTTACCATCTCAGGTAGTTTTAAATTGAAAGTGCTTTCATGGCTGGCTGGGAATCTTTTCACATTGCTAGTGAGCTTTGTCAAGTACCACGGACAGATCACAGCATGAGTGGAGATCCTGACCCACAATTCTGCTTAAGAAAATAGGAAGTTACATACACCGGAAATTTGGAATGCAAACATCCAAAGTAATATACCAGTAAAGTATCCTAAAAAAAAAAAAAACTGATATAAAGTTCTGATCCTGAAGCTTTAAAAAGTGGAGTCATCTGCAGTTACAGAGCCAGAAGACAGGTGAGCAGGCAGCAGCTTGACTTCTACATTTGTGCCTACAGCTGTGCTGGAAAATATGTTCTACTCAGAATTTACTACTTCTCATGAAGGTCTGTACTTGATCTGAGAACAAAACCATCAATGGAGCTCTACCCACCACCAGTCCCTCCCATCAGGAAACTTACACAAGCCTCTTAGATAGCCTCATCCACCAAAGGGCAGACAGCAGAAGCAAGAAGAACTACAATCCAGCAGCCTGTGGAACAATAACCACATTCAATAACTGAGGCAGAAGAACTGATAAGTGACCTGGAAGGCAGAATGGTGGAATTCACTGCTGTGGAACAGAATAAAGACAAAAGAATGAAACGAAATGAAGACAGCCTAAGAGACCTCTGGGACAACATTAAACGCAACAACATTTGCATTATAGGGGTCCCAGAAGGAGAAGAGAGAGAGAAAAGACCAAAGAAAATATTTGAAGAGATAATAGCCGAAAATTTCCCAAACATGGGAAAGGAAATAGCCACCCAAGTCCAGGAAGTGCAGCGAGTCCCATACAGGATAAACCCAAGGAGAAACATGCCGAGACACATAGTAATCAAATTGGCAAAAATTAA
>NC_041220.1:48539239-48541019 GCF_002837175.3 Physeter macrocephalus
AGAAGATATTCCATGCAAATGGAAATCAAAAGAAAGCTGGAGTAGCAATACTCATATCAGATAAAATAGACTTTAAAATAAAGAATGTTACAAGACAAGGAAAGACACTACATAATGATCAAGGGATCAATCCAAGAAGACGATATCACAATTATAAATATATATGCACCCAACATAGGAGCACCTCAATACATAAGGCAACTGCTAACAGCTATAAAAGAGGAAATTGACATTAACACAGTAATAGTGGGGGACACTTTAACACCTCACTTACACCAATGGACAGATCATTCAAACAGAAAATTAATATGGAAACACAAGCTTTAAAGAGACACAATAGACCAGATAGATGTAATTGATATTTATAGGACATTCCATCCAAAAACAGCAGACTACACTTTCTTCTCAAGTGCGTACGGAACATTCTCCAGGATAGATCACATCTTGGGTCATAAATCAAGCCTCATTAAATTTAAGAAAATTGAAATCATATCAAGCATCATTTCTGACCACAATGCTGTAAGATTAGAAATCAATTACAGGGAAAAAAACATAAAAAACACAAACACATGGAGGCTAAACAATACGGTATTAAACAACCACAAGGTCACTGAAGAAATCAAAGAGGAACACAAAAAATACCTAGAGACAAACGACAATGAAAACACGACGATCCAATACTATGGGATGCAGCAAAAGCAGTTCTAAGAGGGAAGTTTATAGCTATACAAGCCTACCTCAAGAAACATTGTGAGATTAAATGAGATGATTTGTGGAGAACACTGAGAAGGGCTTTAGTATATGTTAGTACTCAGTAAATTATTGCCACTTCATCCCATTCAGAACAATCATCCCTTTGCTCTGAATTTCTATACAAATAGTTGTCCATATCACACAATTTGTCACTTAATTTCATGCTGCCATTCACTGTTTGCTATCGTTTCCATGGCAGATTTGAGCTTGAAGTGAATGATTGGTTTCCATAGGGTTTAGTTTTTCCAGAAGAATTGAAGAACATTAAAAGTGATCTGGGTATGTCCTAGACCTGTTTGTTTATTTGTTGCTTATACATGGAGGAATTAATTTTCAGGTGAATTCTATACAGGGCTCAGATGATTGTCATTTACAAACCACTCCCATGAGGAGAAAGGATGTCATCCTTTGGGTGAGGAAGTCCTACAAGAAAAGCCACAGATTGCAGGAAAGGGAGAGACAGTTTTTCGTGTTCAAAAACTAAGGAGATGCAAGAGAGAAGGGATATGGGAACATATGTATATGTATAACTGATTCACTTTGTTGTAAAGCAGAAACTAACACACCATTATAAAACAGTTATACTCCAATAAAGATGTTAAAAAAAAGAAATGAAAAAGGAGAAGTTAAAACAGAAATACAGAAATAAAAAGCATCCTAAGTGACTGCTACAAGCAACTCTATGCCAATAAAATGGACCACCTGGAAGAAATGGACAAATTCTTAGAAAGGTATAGCCTTCCAAGACTAAACCAGGAAGAAATAGAAAATATTAACAGGCCAATCACAAGTAATGAAATTGAAACTGTGATTAAAAATCTTCCAACAAACAAAAGTGCAGGACCGGATGGCTTCACAGGTGAATTCTATCAAACATTTAGAGAAGAGCTAACACCTATCCTTCTCAAACTCTTCTAAAAAATTGCAGAGGAAGGAACGCTCCCAAACTCATTCTATGAGGCCACCATCACTCTGATACCAAAACCAGACAAAGATACTACAAAAAAAGAAAATTACAGACCAATAT
>NC_041220.1:48541029-48541278 GCF_002837175.3 Physeter macrocephalus
TATCACTGATGAATATAGATGCAAAAATCCTCAACAAAATACTAGCAAACAGAATCCAACAACACATTAAAAGGATCATACACCATGATCAAGTGGGATTTATCCCAGGGATGCAAGGATTCTTCAATATATGCAAATCAATGTGATACATCATATTAACAAATTGAAGAATAAAAACAATTTGATCATCTCAACAGATGCAGAAAAAGCTTTTGACAAAATTCAACACCAATTTATGATAAAAACTCT
>NC_041220.1:48541846-48578327 GCF_002837175.3 Physeter macrocephalus
TCCTATACACTAATGATGAAAAATCTGAAAGAGAAATGAAGGAAACACTCCCATTTACCATTGCAACAAAAAGAATAAAAGAACTAGGAATAAACCTACCTAGGGAGGCAAAATACCTGTATGCAGAAAACTATAAGACAGTGATGAAAGAAATTAAAGATGATACCAACAGATGGAGAGATATACCATGGTCTTGGATTGGAAGAATCAATACTGTGAAAATGACTCTACTACCCAAAGCAATCTACAGATTCAGTGCAATCCCTGTCAAATTAGCAATGGCATTTTTTACAGAACTAGAACAAAAATCTTAAAATTTGTATGGAGACACGAAAGACTCCGAATAGCCAAAGCAGTCTTGAGGGAAAAAAATGGAGCTGAAGGAATCAGACTCCCTGACTTCAGACTATACTACAAAGCTACAGTAATCAAGACAATATGGTACTGGAACAAAAACAGAAACATAGATCAATGGAACAAGATAGAAAGCCCCGAGGTAAACCCACACACCTATGGTCAACTAATCTATGACAAAGGAGGCAAGGATATACAATGGAGAAAAGACAGTCTCTCCAATAAGTGGTGCTGGGAAAACTGGACAGCTACATGTAAAAGAATGAAATTAGAACCCTCGCTAACACCATACACAAAAATAAACTCAAAATGTATTCGAGATCTAAATGTAAGACCAGACACTATAAAACTCTCAGAGGAAAACATAGGAAGAACACTCTTTGACATAAATCACAAAAAGATCTTTTTTGATCCACCTCCTGGAGTAATGGAAATAAAAACAAAAATAAACACCTCACACCAGTTAGAATGGGCATCATCAGAAAATCTACAAACAACAAATCCTGGAGAGGGTGTGGAGAAAATGGAACCCTCTTGCACTGTTGGTGGGTATGTAAATTTATACAGCCACTATGGAGAACACTATGGAGCTTCCTTAAAAAACTAAAAATAGAATTACCATATGATCCAGCAATCCCACTACTGGGCCAATCCCACTACTGGGTATATACCCTGAGTAAACCATAATTCAAAAAGACACATGCACCCCAATGTTCATTGCAGCACTATTTACAATAGCCAGGTCATGGAAGCAACCTAAATGCCCATCGACAGATGAATGGATAAAGAAGTTGTGGTACATATATACAATGGAATATTACTCAGCCATAAAAAGGAATGAAATTGAGTCATTTGTTGAGATGTGGATGGATCTAGAGACTGTTATACAGAGTGCAGTAAGTCAGAAAGAGAAAAACAAATATCGTATATTAATACATATATGTGGAACCTAGAAAAATGGTACAGATGAACTGGTTTGCAGGGCAGAAGTTGAGACCCAGATGTAGAGAACAAACGTATAGACACCAAAGGGGGAAAGCCACGGTGGGGTGGGGATGGTGGTGTGCTGAATTGGGCGATTGGGATTGACATGTATACACTGATGTGCATAAAACTGATGACTAATAAGAACCTGCCAAAAAAAAGAAAAAAAAAAAACCATTGATGGTAAAGGAGAAAAAAAGTAGTTCATTAAGTTTCTTATCAAAGAAATGGAGATGATTAATTTTAAAAATTTCTGTAGTTGTATTTTAAGTAAACTAATGTAATGTTAAAAATATATATATGAATAAAGTCCTGATCCTATTAGTGACATAGAACTAGTAGTGCCTATTTATTCCCAAATCAAATAGCTTCAAAAACCAAATTAATTTGGCTCTGAACTTGTTTAAATGGCCTTGCCTTTCTGCTTGAGCATTCATCCTGTTTCCTGTTCCTTTTCACATCTTAACTGATTTTCACTAAAAGGGGATCTTATTTGCCCAACTAAAAGCTTTCTATTATCTCCAGTTTTCTCAACATTTAACATCTAGCCTAAAGAGATTTCTCATTTTCCACTGTTCACTTTAAACTTTATGGTTAAATAGTCAACTGGAAGAAAAATTAGAGAAATGGTGACTACTTTCCCTTAAATACTAGATAGGTCACGCAATGCCACTCCGCTGCATTCTACTGGTCAAAGCAAGTTGCAATGGCAGCACAGACTCAAGTTGATTGGAAGGGCTGCAAAGAATCTGTAGCCACTTTCATCCATTACAAGGTTTCAGCATGTTCATCCTCTTGAGGAAAATGCAGTATAACACGCTATATATTCTGACCTATGTGAAGAGAATCCACTGTAAATTTATCAAATAAGAAGTTTGGTGCTAACTTAAATTTACCTCAGGGGTCAGAAACATAGAACAGCTCATGACTCAGGAAAGGAAGGAACACAAGGCTGTGGGATTTTGATTTCATCATGAATCTTTTAGGAATAGTGTTTTAACTGTGCATGTATTACTTTCATAAATTTAAAGTGAAAAAAACAAATCCGTTCAGGTGCAAACCTAGGCAATCTCTACTCCCATCCTGACCCACCCTCATGGAGCACTTACACTATCAGAAAGCTAAATCAGGAAGTCAGCTATCTGCATAGTCTCTGTTAGGGGAGGTAATGAGGACACAGAAATGAAGGAACTTAGTATCTCAAAGTAGTACCCTATTACTCTCCAAGAAGGAGAAAGGAGGTTTTAGCAGAATCCAAGCTTAGGATCCTGAGGCCCTAGAAACTCTTCCTTTCTTTTCCTGGCTCTACAACCAGGGAGAGGAGTAGAGTGACATGGGGTTGAAAGTGATTTCAGAATCCTTCTCTTAGCATTGGCCACCTACCAGCATTCCTCCATCTCTGATGCCAAACAAGGAGACAGAAACCCACGTGGAGACATTTGTTGCTCTCAGCACTTCCTGCTGTCTAGTGTGGAGAGCCCGTTGCTGTATGTCTCCACCACTCCCTATGGATTCTGAGAGACCAGGAGACAGGCACCTGATGCCAAGTGCCTGCAACTCAAGTGATATTCTAATAAATGGATCAAAAGGGACAAATATCTAGGCCTACAATATAGCAGGCTCACAGGGCCCAAGAACCAAGGACGTTTCAAAATAAATGCTGTTCTTCTCTTTAAATTATGATATGTTCTTCTGTTTTCAAATAGGACCCACAAATCAAAACTACAATGAAGTATCACCTCACACTGGTCAGAATGGTCATCATTGAAAACTCCACAAACAGGACTTCCCTGGTGGCGCACTGGTTAAGAATCCACCTGCCAATGCAGGGGACATGGGTTTAAGCCCTGGTCCAGGAAGATCCCACATGCCACGGAGCAACTAAGCCCGTGCGCCACAAATACAGGAGCCTGCGTTCTAGAGCCTGAGAGCCACAACTACTGAAGCACCCGCATGCCTAGAGCCCACGCTCCGCAACAAGAGAAGCCACCACAATGAGAAGCCCGTGCACCACAAAGAGTAGCCCCCACTCACCGCAACTAGAGAAAAACCCACACGTAGCAACAAAGACCCAACGCAGCCAAAAATAATTAATTAATAATTAATTTTTTTAAAAAACTACAAACATTCAATGCTGGAGAGGGTGTAGAGAAAAGGGAACCCTCCTACACTGTTGGTGGGAATGTAAATTGGTACAGCCACTAGGGAGGACAGTATGGAGGTTCCTTAAAAAAAAAAAAAAAAAAACCTAAAAATAGAACTACCATATGATCCAGCAATACCACTGCTGGGCATATACCCTGAGAAAACTCTAATTCGAAAAGATACATGCACCCCAATGTTCACAGCAGCACTATTTACAACAGCCAAGACATGGAAGCAACCTAAATGTCCATCGACAGAGGAATGGATAAAGAAAATGTGGTATATATATATATACATATATATATATATATGTATATATATATATACACAATGGAATTATTACTCAGCCATAAAAAAGAATGAAACAATGCCATTGGCAGCAACAAGGATGGACCTAGAGATTATCATACTAAGTAAAGTAAGTCAGACAGAGAAAGATAAATATCATGATATTGCTTATAGTGGAATCTTGAAAAATGATACAAATGAACTTATTTACAAAACAGAAATAGAGTCACACAGTAGAAAAACTTATGGTTACCAAGGGGAAAGGAGAGGAAGAGGGGAAGGGATAAATTGAGATTGGGATTGACATATACACACTATATAAAATAGGTAACTAATAAGGACCTACTGTATAGCACAGGGAACTCTACTCAATACTCTGTAATGACATATATGGGAAAAGAATCTAAAAGAGTGGAAATATAATTGATTCACTTTGCTCTACAGCAGAAACTAGCACAACATTGTAAATCAACTACACTCCAATAAAAAATTTTAAAAATATGAATTATTTTTAAAAAAATAACTACCCACATAATATAGTCACTTATCTAAAAATGCCAGCTTATGCTATCTCAGAACCGGGCATAAGTAGAATCAGGGAACAACTGCATTACCCTACTTCACTTTCATCTCAAAAAGGTGAAGTTCATCTCACTACTGCTAGTAAACTTCTCATGATCGTCAGTAAATATAAACTGGTTAGATGTTATGATACAGAGAAGGCTGCTTAAAGAGTGACCTCTATATCATGTTAATATAATTAATACATTATCATAAATTGAGAACATTCAGATTAGGCTGAAATCCTTTTCACCACCACTCCTAATTGCTCCTTGCATTTATTACAGCACCCATTTCCCCACATAAAATTCTTCACTTAATCAGAAGAGCAGTGTAACACAGACCTGCCACTTCCTACTTGTGTGACTTCAGGCAATTGGCTTGTCTGTAGGAAGCAAAGTGGGAATAACAACCTACTTTTTAGGGATGTTGAGAGGATTCAGAGTTAATGGGATGTGCTTAGAAGAGTGCCTGGTACTTAGAAAAGGACTACTCCTAGATGCTAATGTGGGATCTCCAGTTCTGTGCAAAATGATTCCCAATTATTTCCGGTGTCCCCAGGGTTGGCTCCTGTGGGTCGTGAATAAGGTCAGCCTGCTCTTACGTGAAATCAGCCACTTCCTTCCTCCCCAACAACAGCTCTCTTCAGTGGAAATTCACACTTGTGCACACAGGACACAGAGCAGAAACATGCAAGTCTCACCACTCCACTGCTGCTGCTACTAACCTACAGAAAAATCATGTTCATTAGTGTCCCTACCAAAGAAGCTATCTCAGCACTTCTAACACTCCTAACACACTAGTGCAGATTCCTGCCCTTGCCTCTCTCTGGTCCCTGGGTACTGCAATCACTACAGCTACCGCAATCACTACAGCTACCGCTGCTACTGTTAACTGCAAGGCCTCATGCTTGCTACTAGGCAAACTTGCCTACCTTATTCTCAGTATCTGTAAGATGTGCTGTATCTCATCAGAAAAATCTTTGGTCTTAAACGAATTGAAAGGACAAAAAAGAAAAAAAGAAAAATCTTTGTCCTGCCATGCAGATAAAACTCCTGCTGGGATCCCCACACTGGTCCACTAGACATGGCAAAATTCCAGCTACCACTGTAGCTCATGCTCAAGCAGGGACCTCTGTCTTATTAACTTGCAATTCCTTAATATACCATCATATGGAGAATTCATTTCCCCCCAGTAAAATTAGCTGAGTACCAAGGTGCTATTCCCCTATCACATCAATGGTGAATGTTAAATGAACGTTACTCATCATTCTGTTACTTTAAGCAACACTAAATTAAACATCCATCTTCTGTATTTAAAAAAAAAAAAAACCACCTTGAAATAAAGAGTGCAAGACTGGATTACTATTAGCAAATCTAAAAGAAGTTCTACTTTAAGAACATAAGCATAAACATAACTTGTAAGGTTGTAAGATCCTTTGGATCCCCTGAACCACTCACTCCACATGGTGTCCACTCTCAAAATACTTCCAGATGGTCAATTTTCGCTATAATCAGTGATTGAACCATGATACTGTAAAATATTATGCAACAGTTGTAAAGAATCAGGAAGGTCCTTAACTAGGACAAAGATCCTCAACTTCTACTCACTGCAGAATATCAATAATCTGAATTATGTAAAAAGCATAGAAATCAAGCATTTCAATATGCATACACATATGGAGGTTAAGAGTTAACAGCAGATCATTAACAGTAGTTAATTCTAGAGGAGAAACAAATGAGATTAAGACGATTAGTAGGAAGAGAGCTAGTCAGGATGAATTTTAACTTGCTTGAATTTTGAGTATGTAGTTGTACTTGCATTATGTCTTTTAAAAATTAGAGCACACCGGGCTTCCCTGGTGGCGCAGTGGTTGAGAGACCGCCTGCCGATGCAGGGGTCACGGGTTCGTGCCCCAGTCCGGGAGGATCCCGCATGCTGCGGAGCGGCTGGGCCCGTGAGCCATGGCCGCTGGGCCTGCGCATCCAGAGCCTGTGCTCCGCAGCGGGAGAGGCCGCAGCGGTGAGAGGACCGCGTACGGCAAAAAAAAAAAAAAAATTAGAGCACACCAAAAAAGAAATGAAAGGTGTGGTATTTTAAAAATCAATAAAAGAATTAAGACATCATTCTCTAAAATTGCCTTCTGGTGGTAGAATCTCAACCACTGGCAAATTTCTACTTGCAGTTTATCCCTTAAGGCATTCCATCAAGCTTTCATAACTTTTATTGCACAGAGAAATGTAGTATTTCTGAGTTTCAGTCGTTCAGTGTGATACTCAAACTGTAATAGTCTCGTTTAGCTTAAAAGGGCACCCCCACCCCAACTGAACTGGGGTAAAGTGAATAACTCAGCAAATGAAACAAGAACCTAGGTCTATGGGGAAAAGAGAAAGCTGTTTTTCAATAGAGAATACCAGTTACCATAGAAGATATATAATTGATTTAAGCAAAAATCAGTAGATGCTAAAATCAATGGCTATGTTGAGGAATAAGATCGTTTCACTATATCATCCTACAGAATATTAATTATAAAGGGGAAAAAAAACTTTCCAGTTGAGAAATGTGGTGGACAACACCTTAACCAAATAATAAAAGTTAACACAACCAATAATGGCATCATATGCCTTCTGATATAATGCACCAGTACCTACTATTTCTGCAAAGATGTGTAACCTGAATTGAAGCATGAGGAAAACAATTAGAATAACCCAAATTAAGGAACATTCTTTAAACAGCTGGCATACGCTCTTCAAACTCTTAATGTTGTAAAGGACAAAAGCATAGAGTTGTTCTAAATTAAAGGAAACTGAAGAGATGTGACAAGTAAATGCGATGAGGGATTAGGAACAGGGAGATTGTTGAAGGTTAATATTAAAGACATTTGGCACACTTTGAATATAGACTGTGTATTAAAGACTACAACCATCTTTAAAGTCCTGAATTTCACCATTATAAGAGAATGCCCTAATCCTTAAGAGATAAACTGAAGTATTCAGAGATGAACAGGTATGCTTACAACTTAATTTCTGGGGGTCCACCACATAATACATAATAGAAAGCATATGTGAGTAGTGGATCACAATAAGGGGTACACAAGGGACTTCCTTGGTGATGCAGTGGTTAAGACTCCAAGGTCCCAATGCAAGGGGCCCGGGTTCGATCCCTGGTCAGGGAACTAGATCCCACATGCATGCTGCAACTAAGAGTTCGCATGCCACAACTAAGGAGCCAGCGAGCCGCAACTAAGAAGCACACATGCTGCAACTAAGACCTGGCACAACCAAATAAATAAAATTAAATTAAAATGTTAAAAAATAATAAAGGGTACACAAGAATTCAGGGTACCATTTCTGTAACTTCTCTATAAGTCCGAACCTTTCTCAAAATAAAGTTTCTTTTTTTAACTTATTTATCTGGCTGTGCTGGGTCTTAGTTGCAGCACACGGGATCTTCATTGCATCACGCGGGATCTAGTGCCCTGACCAGGGATCAAATCCGGGCCCCCTGCATCGGGAGCACAGAGTCTTAACCACTGGACCACCAGGGAAGTCCCAAAATAAAGTTTCTTCATTAAGTCTCTTTCTCAAAACTTACTATTTCTTGCTACTTGGGTGAACTCTCCTTGACTTGTTAATGCATCCAGAAAAAAAAATCCTACTCTATGAACAGAGATTTCTGCATTATCAAAATCTTAAAATTACCACTACCATTGTATTATTAGTTGAAATCAAGGAAACACACACACACCAAGACACCACACACATAATTATTCTTGGCCTGGGCAATTAAAAACTATTTGCCTTTCCACGGGCCAGATACTGTTTTAGGTGCTTGAGGAAAGCAGTGAACACAAAAGCATTCTGACTCTTACGGAGATTACAATATAGTTGAGTAAAGTAGTGGACACAAAAGCCCACATATAACATTAAAACTCCACTATTTTGCAAGACATGAAGACAAACAGGAGGATTATACAATTTAATAATGTCAAATAGAGGAAGCACACTACATATTTAGGGATACTTACTTACTCTGTTATCTAGTGGAAAATGTCTTAATATTAAAACTACATGCCAAGCACTAGGCTAAGTGCTCAATAAGCATTTAACACTCAAAGCCACTCTATGGAAGAAGTACCATATGCCCCCATTTTCTGGATGAAAAAAGAGGTTTAATAAAGTTAAAAATGATTTGCCCAGTTATAGTAGTAAGGAAGAGAGGCCCATTGTGAACCCAGCTCTAATTGCAAGGGCCACAGAGTACCTCATATAGCAAACATCGAAATCCTTTAAAAACACAATTTCGTAACACAAACTTTCCCTGATTACCAAACATTAGCACATTGTTTTAGCAGCTTCACCAACCTGCCTTTATGGAGCTGAGGATGAGAGCTTTAACGTTCCCTAGAGATCATACTACTGTACCATTAACTCTACCTACAAACTAGTGTCAAGCCCTGACTGAGACCATGGGCAGAATACAAAGAAAGGATGGCCAAAGGTTAAGTGTAAACGGATGATACATATAAAAATCGTAACAGGGTGAGCCTCTGAGAAAGAAGTAGCGAGGGACTGGAGAAACACACTAATAACCATTCTTTCAATCCTTAAAATAACAAACCAAGTCACACATCAGTAACATTTATAGATTCATGATAAATTCCCCATATATCCTTGCATTAGGCAGAAACTTTCATGCTCATCACTGATTCTACCATGCCAATAAAACAAATGCTTGGAAACTCATTTTGCTTTTTTCCTGATAAGGACTCTTGCAAGAGGGGGAAGCAAGAGGGGGAAGAGAGTGAATCACACTCATCGGTTCAACAACATCTATTCTTTCCTGACAGCTTCCAGGTCACTTGCTGCATCAGGACAGGATGCAATCCGGTTGTTTTGATACTTTGCATCGCTTTCCCTTTTCCCTAAAGTCCAAAAAAACACCTAAGCCTTCAACATACAGCACCACTGTTTATGTGAACTAACAAAGGAAAGAGAACCTTACTAGAATGTGGCTTATCACTTTTTCATGGGTTTCATATTCTTCTCAGACTTCCACTGAATACAGTAAAATCCTTAAAATAGTGCCCAGGCTTTCAGTGAACATTCAATGTAACTCATTTTATTTTCTCTTCAGTGCAACTTTTTCCAATTATGAGTCAAAATTTACTAATACCAGGCCTGCAACTGAGAAGGGACATGTACATTAAAACTGTTAAAGGGACCTGTAGTTGGGAAGGAATTACTATGTAAAATCTCCTATAAATTGTCTGCAGGTTGTTTTTTCCCAACCTTCACCTCTGCCTCCCCAAAAGCAAATTATAGAAAGACAGGTTTTAGACTACTACCCACTAGGATTGTTAACTCAAACAAAAACATCTGCCACAACCTTTCTACCTACCATGGGTTATCCGGGGTAAAAGATTTTGAAAATTAATACACTTGCAATTCCAGCCGAATAAATTGACTTCCTTGATATTTGATGTACCAATAATAAACAAAGGCATAAAATGCTTTTTAAAACTTTATTTCAACATAACTATACTTACAGAAATACACTCATATTGGTTATTAGAACGCAATTTAACTTATCCTACACAATCTGGACCAAAAAACTTGGTACATGGTTTGCTTTAAAAAAGAAAAAGAAGCATTTGCAATCTGGTTTATTTTTCCATCTATTACAAATGTATATAAAAGATCCACCATCAAACGCTGCTAAAGCAAACAGCATGAACCTTGAGAAATTAAACTTTGGTTTGTCTCTGAAAAATAACATGTATTGCACTGTAAAAGTTTATAAAATTGGTGCAACAAAACATTGTTGTAATGTTTCAATGCCAGTTCACAAAGTTCGATAACTAATGGATGTTGATGAGGGTGGGGAGAGCCTATGTGTACGTGTGAAAATATAAAAGCTATCCGATTTAGTTTAATATTGCATGTAGATCACAAGTTTACTCAAATCACGATTCAGATAATTTCTTAAATCTGAATTAACACTACCAGTCCAGTTCGTCTGCTGAGGTCAACAAGGAAACTGCACAGTAGCTGTTTTTCTGATTTGTGAAAAAAAGAAAATGAAGTTTCCTCCCCCAGGTTTTCAGTCTAGAACTGAAACTACAGGAAAGGTATTCCTTCCACTGTCAACATTCATGGGGTGATAGTCGATGACTCAAGCTTAAATCTGAATTAGCACTCAGATGAGAAATAGTTCCCAAAGTTAAAGACCACATGACTTTAGAAGTGACTCTAGAGGGAATCTAAAGTCATGACAAAGATAAAATGGCCCTTCTTGGGAGACCAGAGTAAAACACCCAGCCATAGTTGTAAGAGACTTTAACAAAAAATGCAGCCCTTTGTGAATGACACCTCAATTTAACTTTAAAAAAGAAAAAAAGGGAGCCCCATAGAAGCAACTCTGAAGAAAGGAAGAAAGTATAACTTAAAATACCTTGAAAACCAATGTGAATATAGGTTCAGAAGATAGTTAAAAGAGATATATTTTTATAAGACTACCAAGGATTAGGCTTATATTCTTATATTTCAACTTTTGCTCTAGTACTAAACATCAATCTACAAATAACATGTTCACTTTTCATTCCTTTCTCAAAAGGGAAAATTCTAGTTTCAATCCTATCCAGTGGAGGGTATACTGAGAAAACAAAAAGATTCAAACAGTTCCATGCAAATATCACATTTTTCAAATGGAAGAACTCCCAACTAGACCAGAAGTTCTTATTACTAATGCACTTTTCATTGAAACAATTTTTAATAAGAACAAATACATGGCATTAAGGTTCAGAACCTAATATAGGCCTGACAATCAAGTCCTTGTTTTCTGGAAGAAAGGTCTCAAGTCCACTCAATTTCCAGTAACAATGTTTTCACAGATCACTTTCATAATAAGGAGTTTTAATTTCCTTCATACTTTTGTTTTTGGCATTCTAGTCTTAAAAATCTAGATAAGAAAATTAGTCCAATCCCCCAGAAGTCAGATTTTTTTCTTTTGAAGTATCAAAGAATCCACAAAACCTCTTCCCAAAACTGATTCCCAATCTGTAATTTGTACTTAACATGAATCTTTTCATGTATACTGTAAAAGGTAACTTATATAAAATGTACCCATGAATATTAAAAAAAATAGTTGTTAGAAAGATTTAACTAGCCTTATAATTTAAGTTTTAAAACATAAATATTTGCAGCTTGATCTTCCATTGACAATGATTGTCGGAGCTTAGAATTCAACATCATTTATAAATCCCCAACGTGCACACAAAACACACACCAGTAACACAACTTACTGCTCATGTCTTGAGAGAATCTTCTGCTTCTTTAAATCTTTGGCCTCCCAGTCAATTCCAAGTTCAAATGTCTTTTAACTTGGACTTCACTCTCAGAATTTTAACAAGTTTTCCACCCATACTTCAATACTTTTCCTAATCTTTCCTGTTGCATTGCCAAACTCTGAAACCTGCCTCAGAGATCATCAGACAAAAGAAAATCAATGAAATATAAAGTGGTTATTTCAGAATAGAACATGGGAGAACTGGAATTGTTCAGGGTTCCCTATGGGGATCATACTTTATTGGACTACAATGAATAACTGCTGTCAACAAGAAAAATCCTTTACTGGATTCTTTCATATTCTTTGGTGACTGGCCAAAGAACCTACCAACAAAGTTTGGAAGCACATACTCTTCCATACAAAGTGCCCCACAGGAACACGAGAATAGCTGCAGCTCATCTGAGTCCTCGCCTGTAGAAAAAGGCAATCACAGGAACAGCTAGGACACCCACTAGTTGGTGGAGATCCCTGAGAAAGTATGATTTTTTAAATCTGGACTGAATTTAACTTTCACCAGCCTTTTTCACTGTATTCACAGGAAGTAGCAGCTGGTCTACCAGCACTCATACTACCTTTCTCATCATAGCTTTTCTGTATAATCGCTATGGCTTTGGAATCTCACAAACTGATATTCTGTATAACTTGAAGGAGTAATTATGCCTCCTAATTCCAGATTTTCATTTTCCAAAAAAAACTACAGTTCTTTATTCAGCGGAGTAGACATAAAAACACCAACCATCTATGAAAGAGGTTTTCCCCTAAGATACGATTTAACACCGTACATTTAGGAAGTAGATGTGCTAAGACAGGCCAAAAGTTTACTTATGGTTGGTATTTGAGATAAAAATCCATTCAGTATAGACCTAGTGGCTTATTTATTGTAAAGTTCAAACTGACAGCTATGAATTCACTATATGCATTTAAAATAAATAACATATGAAATGCAGATTCTGGCATAGATATGAATATCAAAATCAATGAATTTAACCTGCATGTTTCATTTGCTCAGAAATTTGCACACACTAATATTCTGCAAAAAAGACAATTGCAGCAAAGGAAAAAAGAAAACTGCCCTTTTGCAAACAAGATTAAAAGCATCCCTCCAAAGAGGCAAAAATAAAATGCAAATATATGTATAAAGTATTACTGTTCAACAAAAATGCTAGTTCTAGAAAAAAATGTAACTGCATAGATTAAAAAAAAAAAACAATGTGCAACATCTTAAGCTATTAAAGCACCGAAATAAAAAAAACACACCAAAATCAATGTTTTTATGATGATTAACATATACACAAATAAGAAATACGTATTGATCAAAACTCAGGAAGTAAATACCTGGGCTGACACACTGTCCATTGTTGACAGAACTTCTCTTCAATTTAAATGTCTCTTTTCACCTCTAAAACAATTTTAAAGTGCTAACTTTATATAAAGCAGGCAAATTCTTCAAGTAAGTTGCTATTTAAGTATGCCAATTCTTACAGAGCTAAACAAGGAACTAAGAATAAACTAAAGTGAAACAGGAAAAGACATGGGGAAAAAACTCACAAGTTATAGTTGAACAAATCAATAGAATGCTCTAATACCACCTTGGCCCTCTTGGTTCAATTAAAAGCAAAAGCTAACAGATTTCACTGGTTTATTACACTACCTCCCTTGGATTTGCTAAAATTTGTACATCATTAGGTACACAGAGTCCTAAGGAAAAGAATGCCACTTAAAAATCAAGATTGGATACTAATTAAAGCAATTTTAAAAACAAAAGGTTGTCTATTACTACAAATCAATACAAAATGTCACAGACCTTACAAACTAAGAACTGAAGCCTTGCCCAAAGTTTATTTACTCCTGCCCTTGAGCTGCCTCTTCAAGGAAGTATACATTAACCAAATGGCGATTGAGGTGTTTGCTGTAATCTTTTTCCTTTCTAAAAGAACGATCACAGAAGATACAAACAAAATCTCCCTCGGCCACTTTGACTGCCAAGGCTTCCTTTCCATTTTTTCTACTAGCCTCTTGTGGAACTGGCCGAGCCCCATTCAATCCAGAATCATCACTATCCTCTGACATGTTGTCACTTAGGTCACTTCCATCATGACTGTGGATGCCTTCGTCTTCATCCATTTCCTGAGACTCATTTACTGCCACGGTGACAGGAGGTGATGCCACAGTAGCTGTGGACACTGCTTCACATTTTTCTAGCGGTAGAGGAAGAAGTGGTGGTGAAGCTGGTTCTTCAACTGCCGAGTCTCTGCCGGAGGGATTCTCTGTTTTCTTCTCATCAGTGTCCATCTTCATTTCACAAAGCATAGCGTCAGCCTGATGTTTACCATCTAAAGTTTCACCCTCTGGCATATTCAAGTTTTGTTCAGAGGATGAAATATTGGCAGATGCCTTGGTAACAGCAGCAAGACCAGCTAGACTCTTATCTGCCTCTTCTGCTTCCACTTTTTGAAGAGGAGCTTCTTTATGTCCTTCGCCTGCAGGGACTACTTTTTGGTCTTCTGACTCTTCCTCTTTTAAGTTTTCCTTTGGCAGAGGTGGTGATGGTGGTAAGAGATCCTGTGCACCGGCACTTTCCTTTAGAAGCTGCCTGTCTTTAACAGGCACTAAGCCAACTTCAATGAGGACTTGCTCCTTCTGTGCCATTTCACTCTGCATGTTGGACTTTTCCTTGCCATTATCTTTTTGAGGAGACCTTTTGGGGATCAGCTCCATGGGAGGAGGAGGCTCCGCATGAACAGGCCCCTTCTGAACAACCTCGACCTCAGCATGCCCCACGGGGGTAAGAGGTGGAAGAGGAGGAGGAGGAGATGGGGGGGGAGGAGGAGGAGGAGGAGGAGGCGGCTCCGTCTGAACAACCTCAACCTCAGCATGTCCCACGGAGGGAAGAGGAGAAGGAGGAGGAGGAGGCGGCTCCGTCTGAACAACCTCGACCTCAGCATACCCCACGGGGGTAAGAGGAGGAGGAGGAGGAGGAGATGGGGGGGTAGCAGGAGGAGGCTCCGTCTGAACAGGTCCCCCCTCAGCAGACTCCGTGGGAGTAGGAGGCTCTATCTGAGTGGGCCTCCTCTGAGCAGGCTTGCTGCTTTTTTTACATGATTTACTTCTCAGAGTTTTCTTCTTTGCACTGTTTTTCATGCAAATACTTTGTTTTTTATTCTCCTCTACTTTGCTGTCACACTTTGGCACTTCCTGACTATTTCTGGATTTGCTTTCTGCCTTCTTTTTCTTTTTTGTCACAGGTTCCTCATCATTAACAGGTTCTTGTAAGGAACGGGTTTCAGCTTCTGTCTTCCTTTTGCTTTTCTTGCTTTTACAGCTTTTTTCTGAATTATTTCCTGGGTGCACGTCCATTTCTTTAGCTTCCATTGCCGATTTGCGAGTTCTGGTAGTCACCTGGCTTGAGGCATTACTACAAGGCTTTTTCTCTTTTGAAACATTATCTTTTTTCTCCACTTTTACAGACCTCTCATTTTTCTTCCCAGTCACATCCCCCTTCATTTTTGTCTGCTCTGTTTCTGTTTTCTCATTGGTGATTTTGTTATCAGGCAAGTCAGCCTCTCGCTTTTTGGTTTTCTTTAGTTTCACTTTTGAGACATCCATGGTCTTATTAGGACAAGTAGGATGCTTAGATTTGAAATGATACTGCAGATTACACTTCTTGGAAGCTGCATAGTCACATACAGGGCAGTTGAACTGCCGTGGATTAACATGTAGCTCCACGTGTTTTTTGAAGTTACTTCTATCTGCGGTTTTGTAGTCACAGTGTGGGCAGTTAAGAGGTTTAGGCCCATTGTGAACCTGTCTTGCGTGACGGGTTACTTCATGTTGATTAGAGGCCACATAACTGCACTGGTCACATTTAAATGGCTTCTCACCTGAAGGTAAACAAGAGATATTGCAGAAGACATACATTAAGAAATGAATTCAAGATTTACTCAAGCATACTTATAAGGAATTGGATATATATTTAAAAACAAAAAAAAACTCACAGAAACTATTTATTGAAGACTTTATCATGCAACTCATATTTACCATATTTATTTGTATATCTTTTCTCTATCACTTGACATAGATTCTCATATCAAATGGAGGAATAATTATCTCAGTTAATCATCATCTTCTAAAAAGTTCATCAAATACAGGTTCATCAAGACTTCCCTACCATTCCAGGGGTTAAGATTCCGTACTCCCAATGCAGGGGACACGGGTTCGATCCCTGGTTGGGGAAGATCCTGCATGCTGGGTGGCGTGGCCACAAAAAAAAAAAAAAGTACACAACAGTTATTGGCACAGTGACTTGCGTTCTTGATGTTAATTTTGGAACAAGGGCACTAAAAGAGAGAAGGTAATTTTAAAGTTTTTATGTTTAGTTAAAACAAATGTATAATGGAGTAGAACATAAAACTCCCATACATTTCAGATAAACCTTGAGACTTCAAAAGAAATATTATGCATTATAGGCTACACTACCAGACCTTCCATGTGAAAGTTTTAAAACAATTCTTGGCCTCAGGGAGCAAAAGGTTTTTTCTTTAAATTTAACCCTTTTGTCCATCGTGGCAAGAGCTGAGTCAAGTTTCACTCAGCAAACTTTTCCACTGCCAGAGTTGCTATTCCACAGCAAAAATAAAACAAGTCAGAAATCTTTTCTTGATTTTCTCTCACCTTCTTCTAAAAAATGGGCAAAGAAACTAGGTAAATGAACAGGGGCATACAAATATATATGGTATATAAAATAAGCACAGAAAGTCATAATCACAGGTACATACAAGACCAGAAGCCCACCCCCAACCCCCAAATTAAAGGCATTAAGATTAACTCATTCTACCTGAATACATACCCATCTAGATCACACGCTAGCAAATATTACCAAATGGTATCCATACCCCACTGGTCCAATGGAATGCATAGCAGAAAAATGGAAATTGACATTTATGAAAATTCATCTCTCAAACATTCTCAAATTCACATCAAATCTTATTTAATTTTTTTCATAAAGCAAAACTACTCAGACATGAAGTAAAACCATATAGATGGTAAGCTTTACATGATTAAAAAATGTCTGATGATACAATACTCGATCACAAAAACAAAAACTTATCCGCGTATGTCAGATTATAAACGTAGCTAACTGGACAACTCTTCTCCACATTAGTCCACTAACAGATTCATAAATGGAGGTTTCTAACAACATGCTGCATTAGTCTACACCGGGCCCTATCTTGTCCTCTCCATTGAATGACTTCAAAGGAGGCAAACATTTACTTAACATATATAGACACAGAATGGGGAAAAGATATGTGACATAACAGTTAAGAATTTGTTCTACAGTAAGAATACTGGGGGGATCAAATATGGGCTCTGCAAATTACTGTTAAGTCTTGAGCAAGGTACTGAAAACTCTCTAAGGCTCAATTTCCTCATCTGTAAAATCTTCTTAAGTATTGTGAACTATAAATAATCTAATCCACATAGAGCTCTTAGCAAAGGATAGATAGCCAAGCAGTCAATACACATTACCTGTAATACATCACTTTTGGAATGGCTGGTAAGTTTTAGAATGGGTAAACAAAAGGGAAGATTTCATGTGTTTATCCTGCCTTACCATATAAACCCTACCTCTCAGTAAACAAAGAGCTGATGAATGGAGCTGATCTCTTTAGGAAAGTATTTGTGCTCATAAAATAATTTAAATGAAAATGGTCATTTTTAAGTCGTAATGAATGAGGGTATTTACACAGCCAGCATCAAGCAAGGTGCAAACCTCCATCTGTGAAATGGTCAGGGAATGGGAGTTCGTAGGACTCTGTTTAAACAGTGATGGCATCATTTAGTTGCTTCATCCACCCTACCCACATTTTTGCTTTGTTGCTGTTAACCTCTTTCTTGTATTGAAAGATCTATTCATCAAGTTTAGTTTATTAATACCCAGCTGAATGAAAATTCTTTTGCCCTGAACCAACAGTAATATTTACCTGTTTTTGATCTTTATAAATGTGTCAGATGTCTATTTTATTCTTCCTAAGTTAATTTATAGAGATAAGGGAAATTCAAAAAAGGAGCTTTACAAGCTTTACACGTTCTTATCAAGAAGAGCCCAGAAAGAGTAACAAGGGAACTTTTAATTAAAGAGTAATAGGGGGATATTACTCAGCAATAAACACAAAGTTCTGATAATGCAGCATGGAATGAATCTCAAAAATATTTTACAGAAGGATGTTACATTTAAGTCAGAGTATCAGTTGAGGGGAGACTATGGGAGTATTGACTAGAAAGGGTAAGGAGGGAACTTTTCTGAGGGTGGTAAAACATTTCATGTCTTCACCTAGATGGTAGTCAAACAAGAGAAAACATACATAAGGTCACTGACCTGTATACCTAAGATGTGTGCATTTTCATGTGTATTAATTAAACCTTAATAAAATACTCTTTTTAAAATTATTCTGAAACTCACAAAAAGACTCTCAAACCATAACATGTTTCAAATACTTGGTGAAAGGAAAATAATTTTTGCTGAAAAAAATATTTTTCCATCTTAAAGAGTAGTTGATGGAGGTGGAACTTGGCAAGTTGTTAGTTTCCTTTAACAAACATCCATTATACTCATAATGGGAAAATATTCAAAATGAACTCCTATGCTGGCAGGACGGGAGAACTATCCAGTGTGATACCTACAAAAACATCATAAACTGGATGTATTTCCTCCAGGATGAAATGGTAGCATATCCACTCAGAATAGGAAATGGAGAGCTGTGGATTATGTCAGGATCTCTAGACTACCCAACTGAGGATACTTCAAAACCATTAGTTACAAACACCAATAAAACGCAGAATAACACCAGATTAGGTTAGTATGTCTGTATATTTCACCAAACCAATACTCTGATCCCTTCTTACTTTGGCCTCAGAAGACCTACCCTAGGGCTTCCCTGGTGGCGCAGTCGTTGAGAGTCTGCCTGCCGATGCAGGGGACATGGGTTCGTGCCCTGGTCCGGGAAGATCCCACATGCCGCAGAGCGGCTGGGCCCCATGAGCCATGACTGCTGAGCCTGCGCGTCCGGAGCCTGTGCTCCGCAACGGGAGAGGTCACAACAGTGAGAGGCCCACGTACCGCAAAAAAAAAAAAAAAAAAAAAAAAAAAAAAAAAGAAGACCTACCCTGATGGAAGTGCTCCAAGGAAATAACCAATGTGGTTTTGCTTTATAAACCAATTTTTCATTTTAGCTAAAATGTACCAACTCAGCAAAGCCTAGTCTCTTCCAGAAATAAGAGACTGAGCATACACTTCTCTTCCCTAAAATACATTCACATGAACAAGGAAGTGAATGCCCAAGGTGACCTATAAAGATCAGACTCAAGACCACAGAGAAAGCATCCAAGATATTCACTCCATGCAACCCAGTCAGAAAGACTACCTACCCAATTTGACCACACTTAGCCTCACTTAATTTGCAAGTGTTATTATCAGCAACTTGTAAGAGAAGTACTAAAACATAGGATCGGCTGGAAATAATTCAGCACACTCATACACAAAACAAACTAACCATTTTTGTTTCCTGTTTGTGACTCACAAATTATTGGCATACAATAAAAGACAATGGCTCTGCTCTCTCCATACTCTGCTATGCTGTAGTTTCTTGAGCCATTTTCTGAGCCATAATATTCTTTAAACAATGCTGATGACTGAAAATGAGGGTGGGGGAGTCGAGGCCAAAACCGAGCTCTTCTCAATTGGAAGAACGACAATTATTCTAAATTGGAAGAATGACAATTAACCTTAGATAAAACACTTATCTTCTCTAAGCCAGTGTCCTAATCTATAAACTGGGATTTAAGTATTCTAGAGGTACTAAGATTATAGATAACAAATTCCAACTTTTCAGTACCCAGCATGCATCCAATAAATAGTAACTGCTACTCATTATTATAACACTTTTTAAATACTTGCTGTACTATAACAGCAACTACTAAAAATCACCTTTAAAATATAGCAGACAAAAGATAACAGTAACCAATGCAAAATCATTCAGTCAATCATTATTGTCTGGTATAAAACACCATAGATAAAAATTTATAGTGACAAAAGTATTATCAATTCAATGAAAAAAATACAAGTGTGTTGTCATTCTGATCCAGTGACACTAATATTAGGTCAACCAGATATGACTTCAAGTGAGACACATTATTATCTACAATTCAAGCATTTAGATTTGATTTCCAGTGTACAAGTTATACAAGGCACAGGGACAGAGGAAAAACTAAATGATACCATGAGAAAGCACGTTAACACAAATCCAGAAAAGGGGACATTCCAGAGGAAAAATGGCCGTATTTCTCCAAGGCCTTAGCTTCCCCATTTGTAAAATGGGGACAATAACAGAACTTACTCATCATGAGACAGTTATGAAAATGGAAATGATCCAACTCATGAAAAGCTCTTAAATATTTTATTTAAGGGCTAGAGCACAAGTATCAGTAGGATATGATGGCCTACCCTCAATAAAGCAACCGTATTACCCACAGAAAATGAAACCAGGAAGCACCCAAAAGTAATACTAAAAACAGGTTTCTGGTTAAGTGACTCAAAAGTTTAGGAGACTGAGAAGGAACATTCAAAGTGTAAAACTTGACAAGCATGTAAGGTCAAGTTGAGCCAGTAAGCATGCTGTTAGCCCTCACAGCTGCTCAAATTAGAATTCATACTATAATCAAGTCTAACTCAATCACTGACTAAAACAGAAATACTCAATAGAAATAAAATGCAAGCAACATAAGTAACTTTAAATTGTCTAGCAGTCACATTACAAAAGTAAAAAAGAGGTAACATTAACTTTACTACTTACTTAACCCAATATATTCAGTATCATGCCAACGTGTAATATTAAAAAATAGATATTTTACATAATTTTCTTCATACTGTTTAAATTCAGGTGTGTTATTTTATACATCTCAATTCAAACCAGCCACATTGCACATGTGGCTAGTGGCTATCCAATTAGACAGCACAAACTGTTAACCTAAGGTAATTGGTAATTGTTAACTTAAGGGAGTTGGGTCTACTAACACTTTGGTAAACAGCAAGCTTTTAGCATGCCTCCCCCACAGGGGTATATATTCTAAATTTAGGAAGAAAGTACTCTGATCAGATGCGACTGTTCACCCAGAGTCAGTGTGGCCAAAATGAAATAATTATCCATTGAAGACCACTATGCTTTTTAACTTTGCCATCTACCTACATATTTCGACTTTTTAACTTTGCCATTTACCTACATATTTTGATAATGGGGACCAATTCTGGTGGTGATCATGATAATTTCAGGCACTAGAGGGGATATAAATCTCCCACTTGTTATAGCCCTGCATTTTATCTATTATAGGTTAATAAAATGGGATCCTGGATTATTTATCATTCTTTAAAGTTTGGCTTTTATAAATCAGTCCTCAGATGCCCTATCAACTGTAAAGAGAATAAAGCCAAATTTCAGGACTTGAGCAGGTAGCTAAGAAGGAACCCCTGGAACCTGGCAACCACACACTATGAAATTTGGTGTTATACTCTGTTGGGGATGCAGAGGGAGAGTTGGGAAGGAGTGTAAGAAGGCAGAGGCTGCTCAAAAAGGATAAACCAGACTTGGTCTATGATAGCAGTCCAACTTTTATTACATCATGGAACTTGACGAAGGTCTGATGAAAATTAAGGACACTCCTCCCAGTACACACATACATTTACATTTAGTTTTGGACATTCCACCTACAGACTCCCTGGTTAGGAATCTCCATTTAAATACAGCTCCACACTAGTAGACCATGAATTTTTAACTCTAATTTCAAAATTATATTATAAATGAACTATAAATAAGGACCCAGTTCCAAGTCTAGAAGAACTTTCTTATAATGGTAGTTTACCAAAGATGATAGAAACGTTCCCATTTCTTACCAACCTGAATGAGTACGCATATGTCTGGTTAAATGAGTCTTCTGAGAACTTGAGTAAGGACAAAGTTCACATTTATATGGACGTTCTCCTACAAAAATATAATGATTAGTGTTCAAATATGATAAAATAATGCAATTACGATTCTCACTAACAATATACACATCATTCAGTACTGAGCATTTTTTAACAAGGATTTCTTTTTTCCTGTCCCTGGCAAAATGATCAATTTTTATCATGTATTAGAAAGATTATTCAGAATACACCGAACATTATTTTAGCTTTGCTGACAAAAATTACCATTGGCTTTCTGAATTCTCACAGCCCTTTTAATTTTCACAGCAATGCTACATGTTATTACATTAAATATTAAGAACTGAAACAGTACCTTAGATCAGGTATAAAATTAGAATTATCCTTTTAAAAAAAATCCACAACATTGTAAATCAACAATACTTCAATAAAATTTTTTTTAAAAATCTACCCAAATTTTCTGATGCTATGACTTAGGTAACTTTTTTGATCCTTATAAATGATAAATCTACCATCTGAAATTGTTAGCTTAAAGCAATAACATTTTTGAGTGGGGAAGCTGTTGTTTTAAGCTAAAAATTTCAAGTGGTAGATAGAACTTTTATAAAATAGTCAGCTCAGTGTTAAAACAAATTATAATCATAAGGCCACAGGGACTGAGAGCAACTGAAGATGAGAGGCCAGTGATTTACTAAAGAATTTAAGACTCAAAGGCAAGAAATGTGTATTTTTTGGAAACACGTTGTCAACCAAAAAACATATCAAAAAACCAGCTTGCTAATTTGTTTTCATATATTCTTTAGCCACAAGGTAATAATTATGACCTCAGGCTAGCTTCCTCATCTGTAAAAGTAATAGTACCTTCACTTCCTAGAATTGTGAGAATTTAAATCAAGATAATATATCCAGAGCATTTAACGTGGTGCCTGGCACATAAAGCCCTCAATAACCATCAGTTATTATTTTGTCTACACTATAAGGTACAGTAATAGATGTGTCTAAAAAAATGGGATAAGGAAAAGACGAGTACAAAAAAAAAGAAAGAAAAAAGAGAATGCATTGATGATGGGACTTCCCTGGTGGCGCAGTGGTTAAGAATCCGCCTGCCAACGCAGGGCACACGGGTTCAAGCCCCGGGAAGATCCCACATGCCACGGAGCAACGAAGCCCGTGCGCCACAACTACTGAGCTTGTGCTCTAAAGCCCGCGAGCCACAGCTACTGAAGCCCGCGTGCCTAGAGCCCCTGCTCCACAACAAGAGAAGCCACTGAGAAGCCCACGCACCGCAACGAAGAGTAGCCCCCATTCATTGCAACTAGAGAAAGACAGCGAGCAGCAACAAAGAACCAACACAACCATAAATAAATAAACAAACAGAATGCGTTGATGACTGTGAAATGTGTTCCTAGTAACTATTCAGCTGTTATTAGCCAGTAGCTATAGATTAGCTGTAAATACATTATAGCAACAAAATGCCTACTTCACCTAGAAGAATTTTAAAACAGCTTAAAAAATGTTGAATGTATTTCTGTAAAGAAGACATATACGGACTTCCCTGGTGGCACAGTGGTTAAGAATCCACCTGCCAATGAAGGGGACACAGGTTCAATCCCTGATCCAGGAAGATCTCACATGCCACAGAGCAACTAACTAAGCCCCTGTACCACAATTACTGAGCCTGCGCTCTACAGCCCGCACGCCACACTACTGAAGCCCATGCGCCCTAGAGCCTGCGTGCCACAACTACTGAGCCCACATGCTGCAACTACTAAAGCCCAGGTGCCTAGAGACCGTTCTCCACAAGAGAAGCCACCGCAATGAGAAGCCTGCGCGCTGCAACACAGAGAGCCCGCGAGCCACAGCTACTGAAGCCCGCGTGCCTAGAGCCCCTGCTCCACAACAAGAGAAGCCACTGAGAAGCCCACGCACCGCAACGAAGAGTAGCCCCCATTCATTGCAACTAGAGAAAGACAGCGAGCAGCAACAAAGAACCAACACAACCATAAATAAATAAACAAACAGAATGCGTTGATGACTGTGAAATGTGTTCCTAGTAACTATTCAGCTGTTATTAGCCAGTAGCTATAGATTGGCTGTAAATACATTATAGCAACAAAATGCCTACTTCACCTAGAAGAATTTTAAAACAGCTTAAAAAATGTTGAATGTATTTCTGTAAAGAAGACATATACGGACTTCCCTGGTGGCACAGTGGTTAAGAATCCACCTGCCAATGAAGGGGACACAGGTTCAATCCCTGATCCAGGAAGATCTCACATGCCACAGAGCAACTAACTAAGCCCCTGTACCACAATTACTGAGCCTGCGCTCTACAGCCCGCACGCCACACTACTGAAGCCCATGCGCCCTAGAGCCTGCGTGCCACAACTACTGAGCCCACATGCTGCAACTACTAAAGCCCAGGTGCCTAGAGACCGTTCTCCACAAGAGAAGCCACCGCAATGAGAAGCCTGCGCGCTGCAACACAGAGTAGCCCCCGCTCACCGCAACTAGAGAAAGCCCACGTGCAGCAACAAAGACCAAATGCAGCCAATAAATAAATAAGTTAATGGAAGAAAAATTTAATACCCTTACAGATTAACGTGAAGAATCCACTAAGGATAATTTACTTTAAAATTCTTCATTAACAAAACAGATTGCTTCTATCTGTGCAACTCACCAAAAAAGGCATAAATACTCTAGAAACACTAGTAATTTTTCAGTCATACATATAGGCAAAAATGTCATCTTTTTTAATGTCATCTTTTAAAGTAGAATTTGTGTACTCCAATAAAAATTAATTTTAAAAAAAGTAGAATTTGTGAACTGGTTAAATATCGAGACCACAAAATGAAAAATCTTTTGACTGAAGACTCAAATGAAAATCCTCAGCCCCCTACCATGATAACTACCTATAGAAATTAGATTCGGAACTTTGAATCTTAGTTGTATGTGACCCTGAGCACATCACTTTAGGCTTTCAGTAAACACTTACCCTGTTTTCCTCAGTAAATTGTTCTGAAGATTAGCAGAGAGTAGAAGAAAGCACCTAACACTAAGCCCTCAATACAGGAACATAAGAGACCCACTAAGTGAACTTGAAAAGCAGGTTACCTAAGTGAGAAGAAACAAGCGATTCCTGTTCACGATCATTTCTTATCTCTGCTCTTCAGCACTAGATGAAATTTTCCATAAATACAACTTCAGAACCATGCGTTTAATACCACTGATACTCTCAGCATTTACATAATCAAAATACTATCCTTCTGTTTATACACCAACAAACTGTTTTGAAATGTTTTTCTTTTAAAAAACCACAAATTAGGTAATACCGGGGGGGAAAAGCTTTTAAAAAGTATTAAGACAGGGACTTCCCTGGTGGTCCAGTGGTTAAGAATCCACCTTCCAATACAGGGGATGTGGATTCGATTCCTGGTCTGGGAACTAAGATGCCACATACCGCTGGGCAACTGAGCCTGAGCTCCACCAACTAATGAGCCTGTGTACCACAAATGCAGAGCCCACGTGCTCTGGAGTCCCTGCACCACAACTAGAGAGAAGCCCACGCACGGCAACGAAAGATCCCACATGCCGCAACTAAGACCCAATGCAGCCAAATATAAGATAAATAAATAAATAATTTTTTTAAAATGTATTAAGTCCAAATAAGTTTAACACTAAAATGTGAAATGAGATATGTACAACCAATGTTAGCTATGTAAGTCATAACCTTATTGTGGAAATATCAACTTTAATGTGGAGAAAAAGTTAAGTAATGAATGATGAAGTATATAAAATACAGCTATTAAAATTAGTCACCTGGACTGTAATTAAGTGAAAATAAACCACTATAAAAAAAAATTAAATGGCAACAAGTAGAGATCCTACTTAAAAAAAAAGTATACATAAAAAATAGGAAATATACAACAAAACTGAAATTTTTCCAGTTCTCTCCATTTTCCTTTTTTTTTAAATTCTAAAAATGTCTTAAATCAACTAATTTAGACTTACTGTTGAAAACATTTTTAGATTTGGGGGATAATTTTTAAACTGTTCAGTGACTCAACAATTTTGAAAGTATCAAAATAGAACTGACACCAAAAAAATCAAAGTTTAATAAGACAAAGACACTGGTCATATTCTTTTTTTAAATACTTTTTAAAAATATATTTATTTATTTATTCAGTTGGCTGCACTGGGTCTTACTTGCAGCATGCGGGAATCTTTTAGTTGCAGCATGCGGGATCCAGTTCCCTGACGAGGGATCGAACCCAGGCACCCTGCATTGGGAGCACAGAGTCTTAACCACTGGACCACCAGGAAGTCCCAACACTGGTAATATTCTTTATGTTGACTTGCATGGTGGCTATGAGTATATATATTTGTAAAACTTCATCATTGTCAATAATACCTCAATTTAAAAAAATTCATAAAGGTGTACACATAAAAGTCATGCACTTTTACCATACGTCACAGTTACTACCTGAAAGCTCTACAGATTATGGCCAATTCTAAATTAGGCCCCAAGGTTTTCACAAAACTGTGAAAGGACATAAAGTACTTACGGCTAAAGAATATATGGTATCTGGGATCTGTTTTATGATATTGCAGGTGAGGTTAGTTTAGTCTAACAGTTTGTTTAATTAAAACTGTTAAGTGATTAATGGCGTAGGATTCCCAAGTAACTCTCATTTCCTATGCCATGTAATTGTGAAGTATTTGTACTTTTTTACTTTTGAAATAAAATGGTTTCGAAGCCTGGAGACAATCAATCACAGATTACAACAAATTCCAAAGGGATTGCAAATTCTTTTACATAACTAGATTTTAAAGCTTTAAATTACACAGAAGCCATCTACTAGAGCTTAGGAATCTTGCTACACATGGTCTTTCTTGTAATGGAATTTCATCTGCAAGTTTTCTTGTTTATGTCTACCACTTAAGCAAAGCAACATCAATTCCTCTCCTCAGTATGACTCATTTCAGCATGGGGTTCAGTCCTGCAGAGTGACAACTACTGCAAAAGGGATATGATGCAAACAGCATTCCAGAGCCCCTTTTCACTTTTGATGCAGAGCAGAGTACTAGGTTACCCTATCCATTTTGTTCAGACCAGTAATCAGTCTTCAAAGGTACCAATTCGTATCAGGAAAACGTTAACATAACTATCAGTAGTTACAAACACTGTTTTTAAAAAATGAGACCCCTTAATTACAAAGATTTGAAAGTCAATTTAAAAGTGAATAATTAAGGGGTGTTGGGGAGAAATGGGGAGCAACCACTGAGAGGGGTTTCCTTTCGGGGTAAAGATGTCCTAAAATTGACTGTGGTGTTGGCTGCACAAGTCTGTGAACACACTAAAACCAATGCATTCTAACTTTCAATGGAAGAATTGTGTGGGAGTGGAGTACATCTCAATAAAGCTGTTACTTAAAAAACTGAATTGCCAAATATGACAAAATATTAGTAACTCTTGCGTATAGGTGATGGGGACCCATGGGTGCAGCGGGGCATTGTCTTTACTTCTGAGATGTTTGAAATTTTTCATTTTTAAAGTGTTTCACTTGGGGGGTAGAGTACACTTACAAACAAGAAAGGTCCTCTTACCTGTATGAGTTCGAACATGCTGAACATAATTGTTTTTTCTGTCTGAAAAATAGTTACATTTTCCACATGTGTATACTTTCCTTGGAAAATGGTTTCTCAAGTGTTTCCTCCAGTGATATTCGCTTACTGTGGTGTACGTGCAAATGATGCACTTGTAGACTCGCTCATTGTCCCCGGCTCGGGTGTGGTGTTTCAGGTGAGCAGTATAGTGATCATAGCGATTGGTATTGTAGCCACAGCGGTCACAGCGAATGGGGCCCTTGGAGAAATCTCCCTCTTCCCCAGTGGAAGAGCCGCATTCCCTGGCTTTGGCTTGCTTCTCTGCACTTTCCTCCACAAAAAATTTCTTGGCACTATGAACTCGGATGTGATGCACAAACTGTTCTTCAGATTCTGCTTCATACTGGCATGGTTTACAGCGAAAGGGCTTGGTCTTCAAGTTCTTGCATTTGTCCTCTGCTACAGGTGTTTCCCGAGGAAGATCTTTATTTGAGCTGTACGGTTCTGAGGCAGCTGACACCTCAAACACGGGCCGTGGTTGGACAACACTGAGTTCCAAACTCTCCAGTTCCATGTTTTCCAGCCCACTGGGCTCGCCTTTTACCTCAGGAGACTCCTCAAGTCCTTCTCCATCACTATCTGAAAAGTTGTTATCCCCTACAGGCATCAATTCTGCCATCTGTCTTTCTTCGCCAACCAGGTAATCACAGCAGCCGCCGTTTACTTCCCCAGTTAAGGCCACATTTGCCAACATGATGAGCTGAGGCGCAGCCAGTTCAGCTCTGGAGAGATCAGGCAAGTCATACATGTCGTTAGGCAAGGCCATGCCCATGGTGCCACTGCCGGTGAACAGACCACCTCCTCCGGAAGACTGCCCCATTACCTGGGTGGCCATAACGGGGTTCTGCATTCAACACAAAACAAATAACACGAAAGCACCAGTTTAAACACAACTTTTACTGGTCTAAAACCACAACATCACTGTAATTCTTCGTAACTTAAAAAAATACATTTTCCCATATAATCTTTAAACTCAATCAGCTTCATTTAACTACTGAAAATAAGCCTTTAAAACACTTTTATAATTCCAAATTCTCTTTACTGCAGTCATCAAAAAAATTTCTATGACCCCCTACAAAAAATTCTATCAAGCGTTTGACACAACTCATCATCAACTAGATCTACCACTAGTGTGCCTTCCCTCAAGCACTTTTAATTTCTCTGGTAGAAAAATATAAGTAACCTTCATTTTTAGTATTAATTAAAATTATATTTTATATTCCATACATGAATTCCATACATAAGTTCCAAACATGCTGTCCTCCCATCTCCTGTTTCAACAGCTTACTGGTCTGAATCAGAAAGGGGAAAAATTCAAAAGCCAACTGTGGACTTATTAAGTATAGTCTGCAAAGTAGAAGCCTGTAATAACTGGCCAATGGATTAAATCTCATATGAACTCAACTAACTCCAAAAAGAATAAACTACAGTTGACCCTTGAACAAGGGGCTAGGGGCACTAACTCCCTGGTGTAGTCTTAAAATCTGAGTATAACCTTTGACTCCACAAAAACTTAACTACCAACAGCCTACTGTTGACCAGAAGTTTACCGATAACATAAAGAGCAGATTAACACGTACTTTGCATGTTACATATATTATATACTGTATTCTTACAATTAAGTTAGCTGAGAAAAGAAAATGTTATTAAGAAAATCATAAGAGGGGCCAGGCCGGGCTGGGCTGAGTTGGAACGGGAGACTCAACCCCAGCACCCATGACCGTGATTTTCCAGGTGATGCCTGTGATTCTTGACGCCTTCATTTATCCAACATCTTCCGAGGCCTGGTCCTGGGATGCAGCCTGGCAATAATCAGCTCAGTCTCTCCCTTTGAGGGCTGACAGCCTAGAAGCCATACATCATCCTGATAAGCCTGCGACTCACCAAAGTTGTGACAAAGTAGCTTGCAGAACAGGGAGCTAGTCCTGGGGTTCTGGGCCCGCTGAATCCTGCTTATCTATGAAATGCAGTTAACACATCAGCTGGACCTATTTCCCAAACACAGGGTGACCCTTCTGTTATTTAATGATGTAAAAAATGCTTGAGAATAAAGGCCATGGAAGGTGACATTGATGGCTCGTTAATAAACCCTACAGTGACTGTCGATCCATTTCAGATACTTGTGGCAGCAAACAAAGCAGTTCGCCTCTACAAACTGGGAAAAATGAAGACAAGAATTCTATCTACTGAAATTATTTTCAATCTTTCCCCAAATAACAATACTTCAGAGGCCTTGAAAAAATTTGGTACCTCAGCAAATGACACATCAATTCTAACTGCTTATATTGAAGAGGGAGAAAAACAAATAAATCAAGAAGACCTAATATCTCCGATAGAAGGTCAAAAGTGTCTCTGAAAAATCTCCCAGAAATAACAGATATTACAGAAGTCAAAAAGATATATAAACTATCTTCACAGGAAGAAAGTATTGGGACATTATTGGATGGTATCATTTGTAGAATGTCAACAAAAGATGTTTTGTGAAATGGGGACTTCCCTGGCGGTCCAGTGGTTAGGACTCCACGCTTCCAATGGCAGGGTGCAGAGGCGTGTGGGTTCAATCCCTGCTCGAGGAACTGAGATCCCACATGCTGTGCAGCATGGCCAAAATATAAATTGGGAAAAAAAAAAAAAAGATGTTTTGTGAAATGACAGAAATATTAAAAATTTTCAGCACTTAAAAAAAGAAAATCATAAGTGAAAATATATTTAAAGTACTGTATTTATTGATACCATAAGTTTGTGTACAACATGTGTATAAGACATCCATCTTGTCTTATACGATACAAAATACTGTTGATGTTAAACATATTACTAACACTAGACATCAAAAATGAAAATATGAAAAAGAAATTCATACTTATTTACAGGTATAACATTTATGCATTGACAACAAAGAAGCAGCAATATGATTGCTTTATGGTAACCTAACATAATCAACACAATTGCATCCCAGTAGTCTAGTGTACATGCAAATGAATCTTTATAAAAATTTTACGGCATATAGGATTACAGTTATATTCATCATAAAGCATTGGAAATGTCATTTTTTTTAAAAAGCCACTTACCTGAGATGACAGGCTGATACATAGTTTGACCAAGTAGGAGAGAGAAAGGCATACTGTATGGTACTATGATTTTTGAAAGCAAAGTTATAAAACAGTAGGAAAACTAACACATAATTAATTTTATATTAAATATCAGTCACCTTATACCAATGTAAGGATAGGCTATCCACTTCAATACAGGTTTTGCACACCATGTTCTACACAATGAACCTGTAGGCGATAAAGATGATGACACAATAACGTCTCAGGGTTCTTGCCATAAAGTTACTAGATTTTCACAAGACACTCACACTCAACAGATAAGTTCATTAACTGTATAGTATGATGATTATTTACTATTCATTAAGTGGAAGTGGATCATCACAAACGTCTTCATCCTACTAGTCGTCATTTACACTGAGTAGGCTGAGAGGAGAAAGAGGAGGGGCTGGCCTTGCTGTCTAAGGGGTGGAAGAAGTGAAGATGAAGGGTAAGGCAGGAGAGCCAGGCACACTCATGTAACTTGATGGAAATACATCCTAATTTTTCTGACTTTTTTGCTTTTTTTATTTCTCCCAAAATGTTTCTATGTGGTACCAATCCTTCCAACGCTTTGCTTTAGTGTTAGTGCCTGTATCACAGAAGGTCCATGCGGTGAAAGGAGTCAAAAACAGTCTTGAATAATCAGAACCCTTCTGCCAGACTGTCAATTTGTTTCTGACACTGCTTCTTCTGCATCTTATTCCTCATCATCTAGCGCTGGTTCGAAAGCACTCATCTCCATCAAGTCATCTTAATTCCTCTGATGTGTTTATTAGCTCTTGAATTTCTCCAAGATCCCTATCTTGAAACCCTTCACCCTCCACCTTTTTTCTTTTTCTTTTTGCCATATCCAGAATCTCATGATTTCCTTGATTGGCTCTGTTGTAAATCCTGTAAGTCATGCACAACATCTGGACACAGTTTTCTCCAGCAGGAATTTACTCTTTGGGGCTTGACGGTCTTCACAGCTTTTCCTATAACAACAGCCAACTTCAATCATGTAATTCTTCCAGACTTTTATGATGTTCTATCAGTGTTCCCCTTCCACAGCACTGACAATCTTTCCAATCTTTCCATAGACTACCATGTGTAATGAGCTTTAAAGACTCCCTAATCTAGAGGCTGAATTAGAGACAGTTCTGTCCGAGGGAAAGCAGACCACTTCAACATCATTAACGTAGAACTCACAGGGTTCTGGGTGGCCAGGGGTATTGTCCAAATCAAAACTACTTTAAAAGGCAGTCCCCTACTGGCAATGTATTTCCTGACTTCAGAGACAAAGTATCAATGGAATCAATGCAGAAAAAGGGTTCTCATTGTCCAGGCCTTCTTGTTGTACAAACAAAAGACTGGCAGCTGGGGACTTCCCTGGTGGCACAGTGGTTAAGAATCCGCCTGCCAATACAGGGGACATGGGTTTGATCCCTGGTCCGGGAAGATCCCACATGCCGCAGAGCAACTAAGCCCATGTGCCACAACTACTGAGCCTGCGATCTAGAGCCCACGCAAAGCCACGAAGAGTAGCCCCCACTCACTGTAACTAGAGAAAGCCCACACGCAGCAAAGAAGACCCAACACAGTCAAAATATATATAAAATAAATAAATTAAAAAAAAAAAAAAAAGACTGGTGGCTGGTGTTTATCCTTCCCCTTCAAGGCTTGGGGGTTAGCAGCTTTATATACTAAGGGCAGTCCTAACCCTAAACCCCACTGCATTTGCACAAAACAGAAGACTTAGCCTATCCCTTCCTGCCTTAAATCCTGGTGCTCATTTCTCTCCCTAATAAATGTCCTCTCATTTTTTTCCATAATAGGGCAATTTTGTCTGCATTAAAAACCTTGAGAGACTTGTGGTTGCCAAGGGGGAGGGGGAGTTGGGAGAGGGATAGAGTAGGAAGTTAGGGTTAGCAGATGTAATCTATTATATATAGAATGGATAAACAAAGTCCTACTGTATAGCACAAAGAACTACATTCAATATCCTACGATAAACCATAAAAAAAATATTAAAAAAGAATTTATATATATGTATAACTGAATCACTTTGCTGTACAGCAGAAATACAACATTGTAAATCAACTATACTTCAATTTAAAAAAAAGTCATTGAGGAAAAAGAATAGCAGCCTGAACAGGTTTTTTTTTTTAACTGAAGTATAGTTGATTTACAATGTTGTGATCAACGACTTTCTTTTAATATTTTATTTATTTATTTGGTTGCGCCAGGTCTTAGTTTCAGCTCTCCAGCTCCTTAGTTGTGGCATACAAACTCTTAGTTGCGGCATTCATGTGGGATCTAGTTCCCTGACCAGGGATCGAACCTGGGCCCCCTGCACTGATCTTATCCACTGTGCCACCAGTGGATTGGGAACTTGTCTGCTGCGTCTTGACTGGCAGACACTACTTCTGTTATCTTGACATGTTTTAAGCTAAATCTCTTCCTAAAATTATCAAACCAACCTTTTCTGGCATAAAATTCTCCAGCTTTAGATCTTTTACCTTCCTTTTGCTTTAAGTCATCATATTATGACTCTGCTTTTTCTCAAATCATGTTTAGAGTCCATAGGTATGCCTTACTTATAGCAATCCTGCACCATTGTAAAAATTGAATTTTTAATTCGAGATAAAAAGGTATTTCCCAAAACATGCAGGGTTTTCAGGTCTGCTGGCGTAGCTGCAGTGATAACCTCATAAATTTCCTTTTTTTTAACCATTGGTCCTTAGGGTCAATTCATTTATCTTGAAATAGTGGGCAACCTCAAGTGCGGATATCAATCCACCCCAGTACACAACAAACAATTCAACTTTTTCTTGTAAAGTCTTGACTTTACTCTGCTTCTGGGGAGCACTTCCAGCATCACAAGTGGCACTATGGGGTCCATGATGTTATTCAAGGTTTCTGGTACTGCACTGAACAGGATGAAAAATATGCGAGAACCACGAGTGGTGGCTTTTTACTTCCACACAATTTACTGGAGAGACTGCTCACATGGAGATGATTACCTCACCTGGCATTTTAAGCAGATACTTGCAACACTTGAGCTCACCAAAATTAACAAGAGGTGGCCACAAAATTATTACATTAGTACAGTATGTACTACAGTTAATTTTAAGCAATTATGATTTAATAATGAATCTTTATGTTTGCATTTCTGTGAATGGCACTCATGTGTGGTTGGTTATGAGTTTGTGTGTGTACGTCTTGATAAATTTTAACCTTTTATTAGATTTTTGTTATTTTATAGCAGCAAATGATAAGAGACTAGTATCTACATATATTTTACACATTAATAACATCTTCCTAATTTTTTTATATTAATAGGCTACATGGTTCATCTGTTAATTTTTTCAAAATATTGCAAATCTCCAAAAAATTTACAATATATTTCTTGAAAAGAATCCACGTATAAGTGGACCCGCAGAGTTCAATCATGTATTGTTCAAGGATCAACTATATTATTAAAAGTACCACTTAGTTTCTTTCCCTTTCTTTCTCTTTTTTTTTTGTGATGACGACCTGTTAAAAAGTAAAAAAAAAAAAAAAAAAAAATTACGGACCTTTTCTCCTGTGAAAAGAGAAGTTTGGTGTATTTAAGAGATCACAAATCAAAGTAAAGGAACTTTCAAATCCCCATATAAAATAGCCGATCAAGTCATCTCCGCAATCAGCAACTTTCTTGCATTGCGCTTGACTTGGCTCACTTGCCTAGCGGAGCCATTACAAGATCACCTTGAAAACTTGTTGGTCTTTTTATAAACAGTCTTCACACTTTACTTTCCAATCTAAAAGGTGTTATTCACAAATTAGGTGTTCTCCTGCAAATTAGAAAAAGCAAAATAGGTGGCAAAGGCTAAAAAAAAATGTTAAACCCAAAATACAAAAAGTAATCTGTCTCACCCAAGTGCATAAACACAAACCGGTTGAGTCATAGGTACCAACAAAAGTTGGAATCAAATGCCATCACACAAAGCAAACGCTGTCCAAGGGTTTAACGTAACAGCCCAGACTACTCGGTAATTTCTAATTCTTCCCAAACCCTAACCACCATCCCCAAAGGGATTTTAACGTTGGTCGGGAAGACTGTCCAAGCACAGTCCGAAAGCCCAACGTGCTGCGCGAATTCCTACGTGCTGCTGCCACCAGCGCCTGCCTCGGCGGCGGCATTCCTAACTGAAATAGGCATTCGGCCATTTTCTCAAAATACGTACCAAACACAAAGCAGCTCTTTGCAAACTCGGGAGCTCTCGCTTCCTCTCGGCTAGGCCCGCTCACTGCACCACTGACACACCAGTTGCCGCCACACTCGTCCTGAACCTTTCCCTGGGCTCCCCAACACTAAAGACTACAAGACGGGCAAACTCGGGGTGCCGCTGGGTCAGGCCAAGTCTTCCCCAGTCCAGGCTGCCCCCTCCTGGCCCGCGCGCCCGAGTCCGGGAAGAGGGAGGAAAGTTACCGCGTCGCCGCCGTCCCAGCTGCTCGCCGGCCCCAGGCTCGCCCTCCGCAGGGGGCCGAGGAGCCGCCGCGAGCGCCCTCCCGAGGCGCCGGGCCCCGAGCGCCGGAGGGGGCCCCCAGCGCCCCGGAAGTTTGCGGGTTCACTCCCCCACGGCGCCCCGCGGGACGCGCGCCCCGGCCCCGCCGACGGCGGCGGCTAGGTGGCCCCGCGCAGAGGGCCCCGGCGACGGGGAGGCCAGAGCGCAGAAATCGCTGTCCAGCCCCATTGGCAGAACCGCCCGAGCCCCAGGCTGACTCAACCCTCCCGGCCGCACTCAACGGCGCCTTCCGGCGAAAGGGAGAGGCCGCAGAGGGAGGGGGCGGGAGGACCGCCGGCAGGCAAGGAGCTGCGGCGGGACCTGGTGCAGGAGGAGCACGAGAGGAAGTTTCAGAACTAGGGCCCCAAGCAGCTCCGCTCCTGGCCTCAGGACAAGACTCCCAGGGACGCCCGGGCCCGCGCGGAAGCGGCGGCTCGGCCTCAACTGGGGAGGGGGTCCCGGCGCCGCGCCGCTCCCCTCCAACGCCCCCGGCCCAGCCCCCGGACCGCGACGGTGTAACCCGATCCCGCTCAGCCGCCAGTCCCCGCCCGACGCGGCCGCCACCGCCGGAGCCACAGTATCTGCAAATCAGCCCTGGACAGCGCCTCGCTCCGCGTCCTTCCGCGCCCTCCCCCTCCCGCGGCCACCGCCGCCACGACCGCCCGGCTGGCCCGCCGCCCCCACCCGACCGTCTCCCAGACCGCGCCACGCTTACCGGCCTTCCTGGGCGAGGAGAGGCGACGACCCGCGTCGCCGCTCCTTCTCGGACTACTTTTCTTTGTTGCTGGAGTTTCGGGGGAGGGGTGGGAGAGGGCGGAAAAGTTGGACGCTGGGGCAGTTGAGGCCCGCGAAGACCCAGGAGAGGGGCTGCAGAGAGTGTTCAGGCCTCCGGCTCTCGCCCTGCCCTCCCGGCCGCCGCCGCCGCCTGGGGCCCCGGGCCTTGGCGGCGCTTGCTCTGCTTCTGCGCCGTGAGCTCTCGGGAGCCGCACATTCCAGCACAGAAGGCTGCGCCGCGCACCCAGCCCGCGCCGCCGCCGCCGCCGCCACTCCCGGGACACGCCCCCTCCGCCGCCCGCGCGCGCCCGCGGGACACGCCCCCTCCACCGCCCCCGCGTGTGGCCGCCTGGCGCGCCCCGCCCCTGGATGAAGGAGGTTTCTCTGGGCCCCGGCTGTGCTGGGGGCGCGCCAAGAGGTGGCGGTCCGTAATCTCCTCGGACCCCCAACTCTGACCCTTAAGGTCTAAAGAGAAGCGCGCTCCTCTCTCATTCTTGATTTCCTTCATAAAATAACAACAGAAAAGTTATCCCCCAGCCCTGGAGTGCATGCACGAGAAAGGCGCTGTTAAAAGAAAAATCTACAGACTTTGACCATTCTCTTTAGAAGGATTGTCACCCGCCCTTTCAAGTCTAAAGCGCTCAAAAATACCTTTCAGAATCTCTTCAAGTCTCCACCCATAGCCACCCTTAACCAATAAGCTTCGTTTTAAGCTTCTTTAGAAAAGAACAAAAAAACTATATATATATATATATATATATATATATATA
>NC_041220.1:48578384-48601912 GCF_002837175.3 Physeter macrocephalus
TATATATATATATATATATATATAAACTGATTGAGGGTTTTTTTCTTACTGTTTAAAATTTGTAAGGCATATATATGTATATATGTAAGAAGAAAAACCTCAATCAGTGAGTTGTAAGAAGAAAATGTTTCGGGAAGATCGTGGACCCAAAATTCACGAATGAGGACAGAGGGGACAAGTCCCTAGACACAGAAAGTAGCAGGTCATTGCTGAACCTTCGAAGCACTATTTCAGTGTAGCAATTACCCTCAGGTTACAGAGGGTAAAAAGGGTGTTAAACACATGGCCGCTGCTTCGTGAGCAAGTGTCCCATAGTAACCTGCTTCCACGTTTATAAAGTGGGGTAACCATGCATGTTACCTGGTACATAGTAATATGCTAGAGAGAGAGGGAGAGAGAGAGAAAATAGTTTCATGCACCCCTTCTTTTCTGTTTTCACCAGAAATGCTTTATTAGTTTGCCTCTGATACCTTAAATCACAGCTCTCCTCAGAAAATTAGTGGCTCCCTTTAAACCTCTTAGTGTAGCATTCAAGGCCCTGGCTAACCAGATCTAGATAAGTTGGACTGTCACTAGAATTATAATAAAGGTAGCAGCAAGTGCTAGGAGGCTTTAGAGTAGGAAGATAGTTTCTAACCAAGAGGATCTAGAAACTTCTCACAGTAGGTGATTATCCAATCTGGTCCTGGAGAATTAGAATTTCAACAGGTGGAAAATAGAGGAAGGAACATTTCACATGGTGAAAACAGCAAGCCTCAAAACCCATCCACTGTGGCTTCCCTAAATCTTTTTGGAGCTTCCCCAACTCTTTCTGGAGCTTCCCCAGTTCGTTCTCTTTTCAAGTTCCTTCATTTGTCTTGTCTAGCTTATGAGAGAGCTTCCAGACTCCCTACTCCCCTGGTCTACTCCTCAGTAGAACTGTTTCCCTAAATCTAGACAACATATTATTAATTTTGCAGTGTCAGATGCAAGGTGGAATGAAGGCCCCAATGTGTTTACCAAAGGTTTTGATTCTTAATATCAAATGCAAGCCCTCTCCATAAATCAAACTTGAGAACTATTCATTTTCATTGAACCAAAGAGAAAAAGAAAGAAATGCAGAAAGGAAGGAAAAAAGAAAGAAAAAGAGAAAGAAAAATGAAAGAGAGGAAGGAAGGAAACAAGGAAGGAAAGAAGGAGAGAAAAAAGGGAGAAAAAACTTTTGTAGTACTGGTACAAAATTTTCAACATTTATTCTTTGTTAAAAAATGTATTCTTTTTTTTTTTTTAACTAAAATCTAATTTGAGGTTGCATGGCTTTTTTAGATGCTGTAGCCCAGGGAACAATTCTGGCCTCAATCAATACCTCAAAGATATATACTTTCTTTCCTTTTTTCATGTCCAAAAAGGCAAAAATGAAACATCTTTTTTTTTTTGAAACATCTTTTTAAACTTACTAGATAAATGTTCTTCATTTCCTCAGTCTGACTGTTACTGGAAATGTTTTATTAATTGCAAATTTATTCCCACATATTGTGATGCAAATAAATGAATGGCAAATCGGCAGCTGCATTCATTTAAAATTAGTAGAGGCCCTTGTTCAAGAGATGGCATATTCAGAGTGACCCAAATTATCCTGACATGAAGGCCACAGGTCAAATTCAAGGCCAAGTTACAAATCAATAGGAACTCTCCTTGGGAGAAACTAGTGTTATAAACTTGAATTCTTAATTGTTTTTGAGGTTGTATTTTCAAGAGGTTGTATTTTAAATTTTGCTTCAAGCAAAATTTAAGATCTTCTGCAAAATAAAGACTTTGAAATGTCAATGAGTTCTGGTTTTCTTATTTTGAGAATATGGATTTTTTTCCCATATATTTAATTAATCATTTAAAAAAATTTAATTATCATATGCTCTTAGTAATATTTTTCTCTAGAGACTTATTTCACAAGTTTGGTTTAATACTGTTTTTGAGCTTCCATGTACTTTTTACTCCTTACCATGTTTCACTTTTTCTTTAGAAAAGAGCTTAATTTGACTGAACTTATGTTAATGTTACACTGAATTACAACAATCTGCTTTAAATGTTACATATTACATAAAGTTAGTGCTGTTTAAAAATAAAGGTACAACATCTCCATCCTGATGTTGTTGGGTTTCAGGTCTATTCTTGCTGTCACCAGCCAGAGATGGCTTTGGTCTGTTAGGGACTTATGTTTGGTGCCTTTCTCCCATTTTCCCTACATTTCCAATAGTACCTGTCAATGCCTGCCCCTCCAGGAATCTCCTCCTGATATAACTGATCATGTAGGGATTGAACTCTGGCTCTGAAATTTTTGTCCTCTGAGTCAGCACAATTTCTATTTCTCATTTAGGTCACAGTGAACTTACAACATAATTTAGAATATTGCTTTGTGTTCTCTACAACCTTATTCTGAAACTTTTGGTGAAGTTTAAAAAATGGTGATAAATTAGACACTGTACTGGCCATGTAGGCTAGAGAACTGTTTCTCTTTTCCTCTGTTGCTTTGAGAAATCACCTCTCTTAGAATGTATCAATGACAAGGTCCTACTGTATAGCACAGGCAACTATATTCAATATCCTGTGATAAATCATAATGGAAAAGAATATGAAAAAGAATATATGTATAAATGAGTCACTTTGCTGTACAGCAGAAATTAAACACAACATTGTAAATCACCTATACTTCTATAAAATTAAAAAAAAAAAAAAGAAATCTCATCTCTTGAGTTTTGTCCAAAAAATGAAGAGGTTGCACTAGTGATGTCTAAAATTCTCAGCAGCTTAGAAATCTGAGGTGCTTTTTATTCTGTTAAATTTTGAATCTCCTGCAGGTGTTTTCTAGAAAAATTATATATTTTTTTAGTTCAATATACCCTAGTTTCTTCTCTGTAGCTTCTTTTGCCCTCTGTGGGGAGACCCACCAGTAGGCCTTGAGCCACACTGGCTTCAAGACTGATGGTGTCTGAAGACAGGGATTTAAGGCCTGATCTAGTGCTGTTGATGGCAGCTTCATCTACCCTCTCTGCCAGTTGGGCCCCGACCTTTTGTTCTGGTTCTGGTAACTGGAACACAGTGTCTTATCCATGACAGTATCTGCAGCTTGAGCCACAGAGGTGTTCCCTAAATGCTGAAGGACGGGAAGGAGGTGAGCAAGGGAGCTCCAGAGTGAGCCGGGATCCTTCCTGCCTCCTCATGGAGCCCAGACCACATTTTGAACTACTCTCCCTCGTTCCTCTTCCCTTCACCTCACTGGCCTCCTTGAACCCTGGCTACTCTCCCAACTTGCTGTTCTTTTTCTGAAAGACTATCCAGTACCTCTCTGTCCATCCCGCTCACTCCCTCCCCTCCTGGGTCCGATGTTATCTTCTCAGTGGCCACACTCTTTAATAGAATTACAGCCCCATTCCCTTTACACCCAATCCTGCTGTCCTTCCCTGCTTCGTTTTTCTTATTAGCATTTATCACTAACAAACTTGACATGTATTTTATTTATTCATTTTATTTACCATTTTATTGTTTATCTTTCCTTACTAGAACCAAGATGCAGAAGGGCAGAGAAATTAGTCTTTATCTCCAGTGCCTGGAACATGGTAGTTACTCAACATGTGTTTGTTAAATTTACAGGATCCTAGCTTGGTGTCACAGTCTCTCAAAATGGGGCCCCTCATATCCCCATTGGTACCCCCAGCTCAGTACCCATCACAGACTTCCCTCATGCTAAATGCTGGCCTGCCTCTTTGAATGGCCCCTAAAATATTCCCTTTTCAATGGCTATTTGTTGAATGGACAAATAAATGCTCTCAGATCACCAGTCCCCGTGTGCTGCCTTCCTGTCGAAAATCTCCCTTCCTGCTCTTCTGCATATTGTATTCCTAGCACACTCCTAGTTCCATACACCAGTCTTTCCTTGGATTTTTCCTTGGTGGAATTTAAGAGTGTTTGGGCCTCAAGGGTCCCTCCATTTGCCCCTGTTTAAATACAAGCCACAACCCTCTCCCTGCACAGCCCTGCCCCTCCCCTGCATTCCATCTATTTGCTCTTGCCTTCCCTATTATCCTTCTTCCTAGGATTCTCCCTCCATATGGTATGCAGACCAGAAAATGTCACAACTGAAAGAGATCTTAGAGGTCCAAGTTGTTTTATAGATGAAAAGAAACAGGCCTGCAAGCATTTGGCTTGTCCAAGTTTGCACAACTAGTTAGAGCACCGCTGGAACTCGGATCCAGGGACACAGATTTCCAACCAGTCTGCTGATCTTTCTACCTCTCTCAAACTCTCCAGGCTTCCTCTGTTCTTTCCTGGCCCCAGCAGCACTCCTTTCTGAAAACTCCTCTGGGCCTGTTGAGCTACTTTGTTCAATGGCTGTACAGAGAGGGTATTTGAGGTAAGAAGTCTCTTTAGACCACCGTTTCTTAACTTTTAAGTATATTTTTATGTTAACATTAATTATCTTCTGGCTGGGAGAGGCCTTATTGTCTTCTATTGCTTTTAAAATACTGAAGACCCAGATTGACTTTTTTTTTTTGTGGTACGCGGGCCTCTCACTGTTGTGGCCTCTCCCGTTGCGGAGCACAGGCTCCGGACGCGCAGGCTCAGCGGCCATGGCTCGCGGGCCCAGCCGCTCCGCGGCATGTGGGATCTTCCCGGACCGGGGCACGAACCCGTGTCCCCTGCATCGGCAGGCGGATTCTCAACCACTGCGCCACCAGGGAAGCCCCAGATTGACATTTTAATGTACAAAGCTCATCATCAGTTTAGGGGAAAAGGGACTTGACTCAAAATACAACTTCTCTCAGCCTTTCTCTTCCGTTGAGAAACAGGCAAAATGCTTCTAGTCTGTGCTCCCAAGTGCCATGGGAAATGTACTTGTGCACATACTTTCTTTCCCATGTCTGTCTGACATGACCATGAGGACCTTGAGATGAAGAACTGTGTTATACGTTCTCCACATGATCTTATTCCTGACAGTCAAGAAAATCAAACATCTGACAAAGTGTAGCAACCCAGCCAAAGTTAACTGGTTTTATCAATAAATGTTTCTTTGATGAGTGAACCTGTATGTTTTCCTTATTTGTCTTCAAATTATCACTTAACCTTCCAGAATGGCTGAAAGTAAAACAGCGGGCAATATAAAGTGCTGATGAGGATGCTAAGCAACTGAAACTTCATATATTAATAATGACAATGCAAACTGTTACAAATGAGACAGGAAGGGGACAGGGCACAACCTTTAAAAGAATGACATACCCAAGGGCTTCCCTGGTGGTGCAGTGGTTGAGAGTCCGCCTGCCGATGCAGGGGACATGGGTTCGTGCCCCTGTCCATGAAGATCCCACATGCCACGGAGCGGCTGGGCCCGCGAGCCATGGCCGCTGAGCCTGCGCTTGTCTGGAGCCTGTGCTCCGCAATGGGAGAGGCCACAACAGTGAGAGGCCCGCGTATGCAAAAAAAAAAAAGAATGACATACCCTGAGAACACGACAGAAACTGGTTAGAACCAACTAGGTCCAAGATGGCAGACAAGTCGATTTCCACTAGACCTTGAGCCTCAGTATATGCTCACTGTAACACATCAGCACGCTAAATGACACACCCACATGCTCTATGACAGTTCCAAGGCCGACTAGAAAAGGTCATAAAGTGGGCAGTGGCCCAATTCCTGGAAATCCCCACCCCTTCCCCCAAATAACTGGAAATTCCTCCCACTCATTAGCCTATGAGATTACCCACTCCTATAAAAACTGACAACCTCATACCCTGGAGCTGCTCCCGCCTTCTGAGATGGCCCACACTCTGTCTATGGAGTGTGTATCTCCCTGAATAACCTTCTTTCTCTTTACTATGGCTCGCTCTTGAATTCTTTCCTGCACAAAGCCAAGAACCCACACTTGGTGGCCATCCCAGGGACTCGCCTGCAACCTGGAACATGACCATCCTCTCTTGACCCACTCTCTTTCCTGCAATACAACCATTTTGGAAAACAGTCTTGAAGTTTCCTATAGAGACATATAGCATATAATCTAGATATCCCATTTCAGAACAGAACTGAAATTTCATGCTATGCAAAGACCTGGTAGGGAAGTGTCCAAAAACTGGGAACAGCCCAAAAGTCCAACCGGTGAATGGATAAAACAACTTTAATACACTCACACAATGGAATAAAGTCTCAGGAAGTTAAAACTTTCCTGTACTCTTTAGTGATTGGGATCTTTCAAATTCAACTGATAAAAGACAGATTAGCAAAAGATAACATTCAATCATCATATTTTTGTTAAGATATGTACAGGGTGCAGAGAAAAGTGTGACTCAAGGGGCAGATAGAATTTGGGGCTTATATACCATTTTAATAGGGGAAGGGGAGGGAGAGAAAGACACTTATGGGGAAACAAATGAGTTCTCAATAAGGGAAAGGGAGGGAGAAAGGGCACTCATGGGAAAACAAATGACTTTCTGGAAAGATAAATGGGCCTCAGGAGAACAGATGGGAGATAGGATAGTTTTGTGACAATGTCTGTTTACATGTGGTGTGGAGACTTCTCATGGCTCTTGATAAGAGTCAGTCATCCCGGGTGGATCCCAGGGATGTCCTCTAGTGGAGGGGATTTGAGTTCATGTTAGTTCTGTTTTTAGGAAGATAAGTAATTTCAGGAACTCAAATGCCTTCTGCTAAAAGTAATTTTTATATGCCACAGTGAGTGTGTATTACTGACCCTTTAAATATCAATAAAAAGGAGCTAACTATTAATAGAGGCAACTACACAAATGAATCTCAAAAGCATTATGCTAAGTGAAAGAAGCCAGATACAAAAGGCTACTTACCTTATGATTTCACTTATACAGCATTCTGGGAAAGGCTCTAGAGATACAAATGAGATTAGTAATTGCCAGGAGCTGGTGGTGAGGGAAATGGATTGACTATAAAAGGGCACAAGGCAATTTGGCAGGGGTGATGTAAATGATCTATATCTTGGCTGTAGTAATGGATACCTAACTGTAAAAATTACTCAAAATTCAGAGACATGAACAACTTAAAAGGGTAAATTTTGCTAAATGCAAATTATACCTCAATAAACCTAACTTGAAAAAATGTAACTATAAACAATGGAGACTCTTGTTTTATTGGAGTGTTTTGGTTATTTGCATTATTTTGGTAAGTGTTCCAAATCTTTTCACAAAATATTGTATCCAAGGATGTTGATTTTCCTCCTGATAGAGTCTCTACTAATTTATACTATAAAGTGACTTCTTATCCTTAAAGCTGCTTTATTCAACAGGTATTTATCAAGTATCTTCTCTGTTTAAGGTAAAAAGTGGTATGGGGGTGGACGGCAAGTAAAGAAGTATAAAATAGGTTTTTTTTTTGAAGATTTTGGGGGTAGGAGTTTATTAATTAATTTATTTATTTTTGCTGTGTTTGGTCTTTGTTTCTGTGCGAGGGCTTTCTCTAGTTGTGGGAAGCGGGGACCACTCTTCATCGCGGTGTGCGGGCCTCTCACTATCGCGGCCTCTCTTATTGCGGAGCACAGGCTCCAGACACGCAGGCTCCGTAGTTGTGGCTCACGGGCCTAGTTGCTCCGCGGCATGTGGGATCCTCCCAGATCAGGGCTCGAACCCGTGTCCTCTGCATTAGCAGGCAGATTCTCAACCACTGCACCACCAGGGAAGCCCCATAAAATAGGTTGTGACCTTCACCAAACTTATGATCTAGTTTGGGAAATAAAACATACCCTGCTTTAGTAAAAGTACAAACAGTAAGAGTTTTTAGAGTTTGGAGGAGAAATGGCTTCTAGCTAGGCAAAGCTTCGGAGGAGTATTTATTTCAGGAAAGTAAGCAACTCAAGGGCACAGTTTATAAGCAAAAACTCCGAAGTCTAGAAATCCATTACCTTAAGGTCTTTTTTTTTTTTTAATAAATTTATGTATTTTTATTTTTTAAATTTATTTTTGGCCACATTGGGTCTTTGTTGCTGTGCGCAGGCTTTCTCTAGTTGCAGTGGGCGGGGGCTACTCTTCGCTGCAGTGCACGGGCTTCTCATTGCGGTGGCTTCTCTTGTTGCAGCGCACAGGCTCTAGGTGCACAGGCTTCAGTAGTTGTGGTGCACAGGCTTCGTTGCTCTGAGGCATGCGGGATCTTCCCAGACCAGGGCTCGAACCCATGTCCCCTGCACTGGCAGGCGGATTCTTAACCACCGTGCCACCAGGGAAGTCCCCTTACGGTCATTCTTAATGTGTCATCCGAGAGGAGGGGAGACTGGTCCTCTGCTGAAAGATGGAGAGGCAGGAGAAGGGATGCAGGAAACTCAAGTAAACCAGAATGGCAAAGCAGCTGGGGTTGGAGCAAATCAGGACTGAAGAAGAAGTGCATGGCATCAGTCTAGAACAGATACCATTTTAAGCATGGGCTTGCTTGCTCCAAGGAAGTCTTAAATAAGCAGTGATGGGCTTCCCTGGTGGCGCAGTGGTTGGGAGTCCGCCTGCCGATTCAGGGGACACGGGTTCGTGCCCTGATCCGGGAGAATCCCACATGCCGCGGAGTGGCCCGTGAGCCATGGCCGCTGAGCCTGCGCGTGTCTGGAGCCTGTGCTCCGCGATGGGAGAGGCCACAACAGTGAGAGGCCCGCGTATGCAAAAAAAAAAAAAAAAAAAAAAAAAGCAGTGATGAAGTCTCTTTGGAAAACAAAACCAGATCACTACAATCCAGTCACAGCTGTGGTTGTCACACCATGAAACCTTATCCGAATTCAGTATACTGATTTGGACAAAAATGAAATCAAAATTCCTGTGTTGTGGAAGATAGATAGATTCTATCAGAAGATAGACTGTTTCCATAAGAAACCAGTCTGCATGTAACCTAGAAAAGAGGAAAACAAAGGGGGAAAAACTGGCACTGTTTACCTAACACTGTCCACAGAGCATTGAGATACTGAATCTGGCAGATAGAGGTGCATCATTCAGGTTTAGGACAAGCATAGTTCACTTGGTTTTTTTGGCTCAGAATAGATGTGAAGATTATCTCTCCTGACATTAAGTCCATGCTCACAAAGACACTTAATAGCTAATAACATATACTGTCCATACTTTGATTTCAAGTGACAATTATGTCATTTAACAACTATTATTTTCATTTTTGCATCTCCTCCTCCTACTCTCCCCTAACATCTCTTACTATATCTCTTCCTTTTCTCACCCTCACTCACTGGGCTCCAGCCACACATGCCTTGCATATTGCTGTATTAAGGCCTTTGCAGATGTACTTAAATGAAGGATCTTGAAATGAGGAGATCATTCTGGATTATCTGGTTGTGTCCTAAATCCAATGACAGGTGTCTTTATAAAGCACACACAGAAGGGAAAACAGAGAAGGCAATGTGAAGACTGAAGCAGAGATTGGAGTGATGTGGCCACAAGCCAAGGAAGCTGGCAACCACCAGAATTTAGAAGAGGCATGGAATAGATCCTCCCCTAGAGGCCATTCAGAGAAAGCATGGCTCTGCTGACACCTTGATTTTGGACTTCCAACCTCCAGAACTGTGAGAGAATAAATTTCTCTTCAATTCTAAGCCAGATCAGCCAACCCTACAAAGGTTTATGCTCCAAGCTTTGAAAAGTGAATTCTAAGACAAATTGACAATGGTTGAATGAAAAGACTATAAATACATTGTCAACTTAATGCATAAATTTAGCATTTATTAAATGTCATTATATCTTTTAAAAAATTTATAGGCTAGATTTTCTTACTTTCCAAGAAACCCTGAGTATGCTGAATAATTATTGAAAAATCGTAGCTGATAAATAAGTTACTTATAGTCAAGTAATTTTCAGAGAAAAAATGTTAAATTATTACTCTTTTGTATTATATATATTTGATGTGGGTGCATTTGAAGATGATTGGTAGGATGTAAGGTAGGGTTTTGCTTTTCAAAATGCAAGTGTGCCTGAGGCCTCAGAGGCCTAGGCAGTTCTTTCCCAGAATTCCTTAGGAGTGACATAAGTTGTTTACATGTGCTGGAGGAAAAAGAAGAAAAAAAAACTATAATTGACTTTGGGAGGTTACTACATTGACCATATTGTCATCTCATTGTAAAATAATTTCAAAAATTGGATAGAGGGTGGGAAATACTTTAATTTTCTACTTTCTATGCTCCCAAATTATTCAACTCTTCCCAAAGGATGTGTGTACTTTTATAATTTAGAAAATAAGAAATTTTCAAGTAAAATAAATTCATCATGGAACATTTTACAACACTTTGTTTAGGGAAGTCAAAATTGTTACAACTTTTTGGCGAATAAGTTGGCACTACCAAAATAAACACACACACACACACACACACACACACATACACACACAGAGAAAGAAACCTTTTCACCCAACATAACCTCCTACAGTGCAAAGAGATAAATAAGAATGCTTAGTCCAGTGTTTTTAGTAAAACTAGTGGTCAAAATATTAACCAGGATTATTTTGTGAAATGGGCTTATGGGAGGGTACTTTCAACAATATGCATTTCTATATTATGCAGCTTATAATGTTATACTCAAATTATAGGGTTCAAATTTGCTTATAAATTGCTTCATTCACTTAACAATTATTCGGGACTTACAGTGTGTCAGGTTTTACTCTTTTGAATCTTCCCTCACCAATCTAAGATTGGGATGAAAAAATAATTTGTAAAAGGAGAGAAAGTAAGGAGATGACTAACTGAATGTGTTGTGGGTACCAAGGAATCTACAGGGTGCAGAAAGACAGGGTAGAAGATAAAATAGAGGGTGCTATTTGAAGAGTTCCTTGATCACCATCCTAAGGAAGGCCTGCCACACCAGCTTCTTCAGAAAAGAAACTGAAAGCTAAAGCTCATTCCTTTAACTGTCAACCACCACCTTCCAAGATCCAGAGATTTCAGACTGAAAGTCAATAGAATTACCTCACCACTCACCCACCTTCCATATAACTGTTTTCATGAATATAAACTGTTATCTTTGCTTTCTATATTTGGAAGCTATTCAATGAGTAACAGTCCCCACCATAAATAAAACAAACCCGGAACTTCTTCAAGTTTATTTTTAACATGTAATATAACTCATAAATAGACAACTATGTGGTCACTCTTGGTGGTTTATGCAGATAGCTGTGGTGACATTGATTACTCAATGTCAAGGAACAGTTAAGAAAAAATAACGTTCAGTGATTAGGGAATGTGGGACCAACACAGACTCACTTTGTTCTCACAATATCCCCTGTATAAAAAGTATGGATAAAGATAATTCATGTATGGGGACCCAGAAAATGGAGGCCCCCCCAGCAGCCCGGCCCAGATCACAAATCTAAACCTAAGTCAGCCTGCACTTCCAGGAAAAGTCGCACTCTCAAGGAAACCTAACACACACAGATCACAGTGCTCTAGCTGAGCTTTAGCTAGCTCACCTTACCCTGGAAAATAGGACCTCTAGGCTTATAAAGAAATCGTTGACCTCCTAGGCAATCTTGTTCTGTTTCCTGTTGCCTCTTCTAAGCTCTGTAAAACTCACTGTAGCCCAAAATTCCTTGGGAAGAGTGCTCCACTGTCTGTGAGGCGGTGTACTCCCCAATCCAGGGATGGTTTTCCCTTGAATACAGTTCATCGAACTTATTACTAAATTGTATTATTTTTGTCGTTTTGTTGCAGGAAGGGTGACCCCTTCTAGGGCCTAGGAGTGGGTTATTGTTTAATACTCAGAAATGAATTGTCCGAAGAGACACATGTGCTGACAAAGCAAGAGACTTTATTGGGAAGGGGCACCCGGGCGGAGAGCAGCAGGGTAAGGGAAACCAGGAGAACTGCTCTGCCTCGTGGCTCGCAGTCTCGGGTTTTATGGTGACGGGGTTAGTTTCCCGGTAGTCTCTGGCCAATCACTCTGACTCAGGGTCCTTCTTGGTGGCGCACATATCGCTCAGCCGAGACGGATTCCAGCCAGAAGGGTTCTGGGAGGTTGGTAGGACATATGGACTGGCGTCTCCTGTCTCCTTTTGACCTTTCCCAAATTCTCCTGGTTGATGGTAGCTTGTTAGTTCCACATTCCTTACCAGGACCTCCTGTCATAAGATAAATAAAGCAACCTAAATAAAAGGTATGTGTCAATGGTATATGATAGAAGAAATATGAGCTTTGGAATAAAAATCCCAGCTCTGTCCATTTATTATAAACTGTGTGCTCAAGAAAAAAGTATGTAAAGATTCTGATACTTGTTAAGAAAAATTATCCAAAACATGGAAATAAGGCAAAAGGAAGGCTGTGTATCATTCCAATGTCACACTTCAGGTCTATCTTAACAGGCCCACCCAAGGATGATTTAATTCTCTAGGGAAATGACCAATTTTTGTCATGCTATTTCATTTTGATTAGGTCCAGGCTCTGGGAAATTACATGTTAATGTGAAGACTTTTGCCTGATAGAAGGGCAAATGATTCCTCTCCAGCTGAAACAATACCTCCAAATGGCTACAATTTTAGTGCCCTGTAGGACATTAACTAGTTGTGTCTCTCATCTAGCAAATTTATTTACCATGTCTTTCCTGGCTGACTTTACAAATCTCTACTCTTCAAATGGTCTTTGAAACAGCTTTACTGTCTGCCAGTTCCCTTGCTGATAAGTTAAACAAATCTCTCTCTCTCTCTCTCTCTCTTACACACACACACACACACACACACACACACACCTCTTGGAGTCATATTTTAAATTTGGGCAAGTAGCTAATAAACATCATTTTCCTTACCCCTTGGTTTCCTCTTTGTAGTCAATGTCATGTGAGAAAAGACCTTTTCTTTGGCAGAAGATTTGCCCACTCTCCACAGTTTATGGGGCTTATTTTTTTCTGCTTATACGATACACAGGCTTAGTTTTGAACATGCGAGGTTTAAGATGCCCATGAAACACGCCAGTGGAGATGTTAAGGAAGTTCTAAGCTTAGAGTTCGGGGAAGAGGCCTGGGCTGACAATGTAAGTTTGAGAGTCATTTGCATCATCAAGAAGGTATTTACAGGGTTTCCCTGGTGGCGTAGTGGTTAAGAATCCACCTGCCAATGCAGGGGACACGGGTTCGAGCTCTGCTCCAGGAAGATCCCACGTGCTGTGGAACAACTAAGCCCATGCGCCACAATTACTGAGCCTGTGTTCCAGAGCCCAGGAGCCACAACTCCTGAAGCCCGGGCGCCTAGAGCCTGTGCTCTGCAACAAGAGAAGCCAATGTAATGGGAAGCCCGCGCACCTCAATGAAGAGTAGCCCCCTCTCACTGCAACTAGAGAAAGCCCGCGCACAGCAACAAAGACCCAACGCAGACAAAAATAAATAAATAAATAAATTTTTTTTTTTAAAGAAGGTATTTACAGTCATGAGGATAAACAGAGAGGGATGAAGGAGTGGGGAAAAGAATGAGAGAAGGAATAAAGACTGACACAGAGTAGTTGACGTGATACAATACCAAATTGGAACTCCAATATTTAGAGACCCACAGAGGATGAAGAGGTAGCAAAGGAGACTGGAGAGGGAACAGAGATATCAGAGAACAAAACAGTCTAGTGTTAGAGAAAACGGAGGGCTGGGTCAAATGCTGCTGAGAGGCTGTGTCAGATAAGGAGTAGAATGCATGTATTAGATACGGCAACATGGAAGACAGCCAGGACTTTAAAAAGGTCGCTTAATGTGGAATGATGAGGACAGATGCCTGGCTGGATTTGAATGGGTTAAAGGGTAAATGGAAGCTGAAGATGTGGAGACAATACAAGTAGAAAACTTATACTACAGATACACCTGAGACTTCTGGAAGAGATTTAGACTCTACAAACATTAATTACTTGCCTAGCAGGATCCTGATGATCTCACCAAAGTGAAATCCAACAAGATTAGATGCCTGGTACACACCACACAGTGCTATGTTATAGAATTCTTAAGAGCAATACTTGAGGAAGCTTCTACTCAAGTGGAATGTGGGTTCTAGACCCTGACTGCCTGGGCTCAAATCCCAGCCCTTTCACTAACTAGCTCAATGACTTTGGCAATTACTACAACTCTGAGTCTCAGTTTCTTCATCTATAAGTGGGAGTGGATAACAGCATCTACTTCATTAGCCTGTTGTAATGATAAAAAGTATTTAGAATATGCCTTCACATAGTAAGTGATAAATAAAGGTTACCTTTATTATTATCTTTTCCAAGGAGACAGTTTAAGTAAGGAAATAGTTAAAGAGATTTATAAATACAAGGTATTAAGTGTCATGATCAAAGAAGGCATTGGGCTTGCAGGATCTTAGTTTTCTGAACTGGGATCAAACCTGTGCCCCCTGAAGTGGAAGCACAGAGTTCTAACCACTGGACCACCAGGGAATTCCCAAGGACTATATGGTTTTTTCTCATGATGACCCTATGAGAATATACTGCAAAGATATCAAGGCTTAAAAAGAATCAGAGAAAAGATGTTGCAGTTTGTTATGGAATCCAGAAAGCTTCCTTAAATAATTTTTCTTGTATTTTACAAAACTGTAAAGCCCTGGGAGTTTGTAACTTTGAGATCATATGTATCTTAAGCAAAGTTTTTTATCCTATGCTTGATGAAATTTCTCAACTTGCATATAACTGCCATGAGGGAGGGAGGCAGAAAGACTTTGCTAGGGCCTTGTTGCAGTTTTCTGGCTACTTTCCCCAGTGGTGGCTTGTGTGTTGTTAACATAGACTCTTACTTAGCAAGAAAGGAGTGATAGTAAACCAATCTAACCAAGTTCCTCCTTGTTTAAAGCCTATCATTGTTTCTCCACAGTAAAACCCTCACTGAGTCCTGGTTTAGGATAGTTTCTATTCATATTCTTTTCATTCTTAAATGTCCCCTTATGAAAAGTCTTCCATTTAGTCCCTGCTTTTGAGAACTGGTCCCACGGAGTTTTAAGAATTCTGTGATCTAAAGTCTCACACAGAATGTATTTCATGGGCCAGCAGCACTGTTATCACCTGAGAGCTTGTTAAAAATGTGAAATCTGAAACCCAACCCAGACCTACTGAATCAGAAATTGCATTTTGACAAGCTGTCCATGCACATTAAAATTTAAGAGGCACTGTTATAAAAGAGGTAAAAGGAACTTAGGAAAACTTAAGGAGAATTTTTCTGTGCAATATCTCTTAAAGCAGGGCAAATTAAAACTAAATCTACCATAGAAATGTTTTCCAAAATCAGATTTTTTCAAAATCAGATTTTAAGTTCAAAACAGAATTTGTGACATGTGGTGTACTCATACCAGTGACTTGCTAAAGAGCTGAAGCTCCTTTTAAAGTATTCAACTTTTTTCAGAGAGCTGGACTTTCATATTGATAAGTAGGACTTAAATAATGACAATGGAAAGGACACATTCTTTATTTTAGACTCAGCCCTGGGAAGAAGTCATCTCCAAGAACACGATTCAAATACAAGAGTTGAGGGCTTCCCTGGTGGCGCAGTGGTTGAGAGTCCGCCTGCCGATGCAGGGAACACGGGTTCGTGCCCCGGTCTGGGAGGATCCATCCCACATGCCGCGGAGCAGCTGGACCCGTGAGCCATGGCCGCTGAGCCTGCGCGTGTCTGGAGCCTGTGCTCCGCAACGGGAGAGGCCACAGCAGTGAGAGGCCCGCGTACCGCAAAAAAATAAAAAAAAAAAATACAAGAGTTGAAATGGCTTCTCTTGCCATATCTTCTTTTTTTCCTTCCAGAATCAATGGTAGCTACTTTTAAAACCTTTTTCTATTTCTAAAGAACTCATCTTTCACTGCTTGTAGACAACCTAGCATTCTCTATGACAATTTGTTCTTGTACTATTCCACACAATCAATAGTTTGATAATTTTATTTGTTTGTTTTTGGTTTTTTGGCCGTGCAGTATGGGGATCTTAGTTCCCCCACCAGGGATTGAACCCGTGCCCCCTGCAGTGGAAGTGCGGGAGTCTTAACCACTGGACTGCCAGGGAAGTCCCAAGAGTTTGAATAACTTTAAAATTTCCTTTCTATGAGCTTCTTGGTTTCAAGGAATTATTTGTATCCACTTCTACCTGCAACTCTATTTGTCAGGTTTGCAAGTACATTTTTTTTCTTTTTTTATAGATTTTATTTATTTATTTATTTATTTATTTATTGGCTGCATTGGGTCTTCTGCTGCTGTGCGCAGGCTTTCTCTAGTTGCAGAGAGCAGGGGCTACCCTTCGTTGCGGTGCGAGGGCTTCTCATTGCGGTGGTTTCTCTTGTTGCAGAGCACAGGCTCTAGGCGCGCAGGCTTCAGTAATTGTGGCACACGGGCTCAGTAGTTGTGGATCACAACTCTAGAGTGCAGGCTCAGTAGTTGTGGCGCATGGGCTTAGCTGCTCCACGGCATGTGGGATCTTCCCAGACGAGGGCTTGAACCCGTGTCGCCTGCATTGGCAGGCGGATTCTTAACCACTGCGCCACAAGGGAAGCCCGCGAGTACATTTCAATTTCACGTCTAGGAAACAATTTGTCAATTTTAAATAATGTTAGTGGTAGGCTCAGAAAGACATTGAGAAGTTCATGATGATGAGCGTAGCTTACACTAACATGGGCATATTTGAAAAGTGATGAATTATAGAAGGCGGTGGGAGCCCAAAGTACAGCTTTATCCAGTATGGCTGGCATCTTCCTTTATCTTACCCGGAAATGGCCAACAGTGGGAACCTGGAGCGTTAGGATCTGAAAAGGGAGTCCTTGATCCTTGACTAATTGTATAGGTGTGATGGGCTGGGGATCAGGACACCTATTAAACTGTTTAAAAATTCATAAAGAGGCACTTTCAATTATCTTAAAATTTCAGTTATTTCCCCCAAATCAGGATGCGTTCAAGGTGTGTTTTATTCCAATATAATTAAACTAATATGTTGGATTAGACTACTTTATGCTCATCCTTGTGAAGCACTGTCCTGGTGTCATTTACTGAGCATACTGCCCCAAACAAGCCAGTAGTCTTGACTCCCATTCCCTACTCTCTCAAAGCTCCTTGTAAGTAGAATGAACATGATTTTTAGAGTCAAGAAATCTGAGTATACATCCTAAAGGAGCCTCGTTTTTCTCATTTGTAAAGTGGATTGATAATATCTCTTAAATAAGGTAGAATTAAGACTGATCCATACAGCCAACAGCCCATAGTCATTACTCAGTAAATGTTAGTTCCTTTCTCTGGCAGTGGTAAAATATCTTAATCCTTCAAGAAAGATGCTGGGTGTGGAAGGTGGAAATGGTCTATGAAAAACAGCCCCTGGGGTACTGTTAACACCCTAGGGATGATCTTTTTTCTCTACCTGCCCTCTGAATTCTCCAGATGCAGCCTTGCAATATTAAGAATCGCTTTGCCCACAGCTTGTGAAGAGTTGAGATGAAACTGCTACCCAAAACCATGTGACGATGGGCATAGTTTTAGAAAGGAAAATCATACATTTCAGTGTAAGCAAACCCTTGGAAGTTCCCTTTGCTCTCAGTATAGCCTTCAGCAGTGCCTGCAGCCTCTGGCACCACGGATACCGCCTTTACTGAGGCAATAGTCTCCATTGTTATGCGCAGCATCCCATGGTAATTGACAGCTACAGGGTTTAGGAGAAGGAGGAAGGCCACAGAACAGACATCAAAGGCAATTATCGTATAACCCAGCTTGCTGTGAATGGAAGCGGTCACTCAGAATGTCATTTTGGAAATAAATTCCCTGCACAGATTAAAAAATTTTCTTTAATTTAATCACACCAAAGTAAAAATGTGACCCAGGGCTTTCTATGAAGATGCTTTGACCAAAAGCATACTAGCACATGCTTCCTGGGATTGAGTATTTCCTGATTTGCAAATATGCTCCTTCCTGGTACCTCAAAAGCTGTTTGATTACATTTCCAAATAGTGACATCTGTTTTTCATTCCACAGTAAGTTCATACATTCCTTCCTGCCAACTTGCAGCAAATAGCTATGAAGCGCCTACTACCTGCAAAGCATTTCTTCAGGTAATATGAAAATTTGACTATAGGGAATTCCCTGGTGGTCCAGTGGCTAGGGCTCTGTGCTTCTACTGCAGGGGCACGGGTTCAATCCCTGGTGCGGGAACTAAGATCCCACAAGCTGCACAGCACTGCTAAAAAAAAAAAAAAAAAAAAAAAAAAATTGACCATAGAGGTGGGCAGGGGAACACATTAATGCAAACAAGAGATCTTAAATTAATTATCACCCTGTCAATTATTTTTGTCAGTATGGCTCCAGACCATCAGGAAAAATTTCTCCCTAGTTGGCCATAAAATCTGATAGATGTTTTGAAGGTCCCAGAGAACTCAGCTCCTCCTATTTTCTTTGTTCCTAATATTGGGAAATAGATCCCTAATTCAAACGGTCTCTTTTTTTTTTTCAGTATCTTATATACTTATATATTAGTGTATATACTTCTCAACTTTTTCTGGTAAGACACCTACATATGCCTAAAACTGAGATCCCTATAGCTCATTATTTTGCAACTCCCATATTTCATTTAACAATATACAGTTGACCCTTGAACAATGCTCAGATTAGTGGTACCGACCCTCTGTGCAGTCAAAATCCATGCATAACTTAAAGGCAGCTCTCTTATCTACGGTTCCATATAAATAGATTCAACCAACTACGAATTGTGTAATACTGTAGTACATGTTCACTGAAAAATCCACACATAAGTGGGCACATGTTGCTTAAACCTGTGTTGTTCAAGGGTCAACTACACTCTAAAGATTTTTCAAATCAATAAGTATCCAAATTTGTATTTTTCTTCATATTACATATTACTAGCTAAAATGAAACATTCTATTATGTTGCTTATCCATCCTCTCCCTGTTTCTCTTGACTGTCATGTTCTCTCACCATAATGCAAGCAGAGAACTTGTCGGCTGCTCCCCAGGTCTGAAACACTGCCTGGCAAATAGTAGGAACTTCATAGATATTTGTTAAATTAATGATTGAATGAATAACAAAATATTCACTTTAAATGTTAAGGTATACACAACATTGTAAAGCAACTATACTCCAATAAAAATTAATAAAAATTAATTTTTAAAAAGTTAAGATATAACTACTTTATTTAAATTTTTATTATTTTACTTTTCTGAACTTGTGGTTTACTCCATTTTAAAATAACATAGGGGAGGGGCTTCCCTGGTGGCACAGTGGTTAAGAATCCACCTGCCAATGCAGGGGACACAGGTTCGATCCCTGGTCCAGGAAGATACCACATGCCGCGGAGCAACTAAGCCCCTGCACCACAACTACTGAGCCTATGCGCTAGAGCCCATGAGCCACAACTACTGAAGCCTGCACCTAGAGCCTGTCCTCCCCAACAAGAGCAGCCACTGCAACGAGAAGCCCACGCACCACAAGGAAGTGTAACCCCCACTCCGCCGCAACTAGAGAAAACCCATGTGCAGCAACAAAAACCCAACGCAGCCAAAAAAAATAAATAAATTTAAAAAATAAAGGAGGAGTCAAGATAGCGGTGTGCAGAGATGCAGGGTTAGCCCTCCCCACAGCTAGGGTGCTTGCCGGCCACTGGTGGGAGACTCTGACCCCCAAGAAGATGGGAGGAACCCCAGAGTGAACCGGTAGGATGTAGGGGGACCGAGGGGGGAGGAGAAGTGGAGGCCAGACAGGATCACCGCCCCTGAGGCAGGGGAGATCAGGAGAGGCAGGTGGGAGGGACTCTCCTGGAAGAGCAGGAAAGGAGCGGCAAGCGATCACCTGGCTCACTCGGGCTGGGGAGCCTGCTGAGCTCCCAAGCCGGTACCCCCCATCCAAAGCCCCATCCAGGCTGCATGGGCCCTGGGGGCATAGGAGGGAGGCTGGGGAGATCAGGACAGGCAGGCTAGAGGGACCCTCTGAGAGGAGCGGAGGGCAATTGCCCCACCCACTAGGGGCCCAGGGAGCCTACAGAGCTCCCAGGCCGATCCCCTGCCCTCCAAGCCCCCTCCAGACTGCGTGGGTCCTTGGGGGCATAGGAGGGAGGCCTGGGGGATCAGGAGAGGCAGGTGGGAGGGCCCCTCGGGGAGGAGCAGGAGAGGACTGGAGGGCAATTGCCCCGCCCACTTGGGCGTGGGGAGCCTGCTGAGCTCCTAGGTCAGTCCCCTGCCCTCCAAGGCTCCCCCTTCTCCTTCCCACCCCCACATTGGTCCTGGAGGCATAGGAGGGAGGCTGGGGAGATCCAGAGAGGCAGGTGGGAGGGGGAGGGGCCCTCCCAGACCCCAGGCCAGAGAAGCAGGAGAGGAGCGGAGGGAGTTTGTCCCACCCACTCGAGCCCAGGAAACCTGCTGGGCCCCCAAGTGAGGTCCCCTGCCCTCTGAGACCTGGGGTGGGGGCACGCCTGGGCCCTGTCTGTTCCTTGAGCCTAAGACCCACCCCCCAGAGCCCCAGGGCCTTTTCCAGCCCTGTGGGTCCTGAACACTGGCCCTGCCCATCGTCCAAACCTTGCCCTTGCTTAGGCCCCGCTCTCCACAGCCAAGTCCCCCCCCTTTTTTTTTTCCTTTCCCTCCTGCTCTTTTTTACTATTCTGGTACTGATGTACCTTCCAGTTGTTGATTCATCAATATTTTTATTTTTACATTCTTTCTAACATATCTGTTAGTTTCCTAGTGTAATTTTATTTTTTACTTTGCTATTGTTTTTCATTTTTTTGGTTTCTTTTGCCACCCCGTGCGGCCTGCGGGATCTTGATTTGTGAGCCCAGGGTTGGGTGGAAACTCCTGCAATGGGAGCTCTGAGTCCAAACCACTGGACTAACAGAGAACCTCAGACCCCAGAAAATATTCATCAGAGTGAGGTATCACAGAGTTCCTAATCTCAGCACCAAGACCCAGCTCTACCCAACAGCCTAAAACTCCAGTGTTGGAAGCCTCAGGCCAAACAACCAGTAAGACAGGAACACAATCCCACTCATAAAAAAACAAAAAAAATGAGACAGCAAAATAATAGATCACAGATGAAGGAACAAGGTAAAAACCTACAAAACCAAATAAATGAAGAGGAAATAGGCAATCTACCTGAAAAAGAATTCAGAGTAAGGATGATCCAGAATCTCGGAAATAGAATGGAAGCACGGATTGAGAAAATACAAGAAATGTTTAACAAAGATCTAGAAGAACTAAAGTACAAACAAACAGAGATGAAGAACACAGTAACTGAAATGAAAAATACACTAGAAGGAATCAATAATAGAATAACTGAGGCAGAAGAACGAATAAGTGAGCTGGTGGAAAAATGGTGGAAATAACTGCCAAGGAGCGGAATAAAGAAAAAGAATGAAAAGAATTGAAGACAATCTCAGAGACCTCTGGGTCAACAATAAACACACCAACATTCGAATTATAGGGGTCCCAGAAGAAGAAGGGAAAAAGAAAGGGTCTGAGGAAATATTCAAAGAGATTATAGGGGAAAACTTCCCTAACATGGGAATGGAAAGAGTCACCCAAGTCCAGGAAGCACAGAGAGTCCCAAATAGGATAAACTCTAGGAAAAACACACCAAGACACATATTAATCAAACTAACAAAAATTACATTCAAAGAAAAAATATTAAAAGCTGCAAGGAAAAACAAAAAATAATATACAAAGGAATCTCCATAAGGTTATCAGCTGATTTGTCAGTGGAAACTCTGCAGGCCAGAAGGGAGTGGCAGGATATACTTAAAGTGATGAAAGAGAAAAACCTGCAACGAAGATTACTCTAACCAGCAAGGATTTCATTCAGATTTGATGGAGAAGTCAAAAGCTTATCAGACAAACAAAAGCTAAGAGAATTCAGCACCACCAAACCAGCTTTAAAACAAATGCTAGGGCTTCCCTGGTGGCGCAGTGGTAGAGAGTCCGCCTGCCGATGCAGGGGACATGGGTTCGTGCCCGGTCCGGGAAGATCCCACATGCCACTGAGCGGCTGGGCCCGTGAGCCATGGCCGCTGAGCCTGCACATCCGGAGCCTGTGCTCTGCAACGGGAGAGGCCACAACAGTGAGAGGCCCGCATACTGCAATAAACAAAAAACAAACAAACAAAAAGAACAAATGCTAAAAAAACTTCTCTAAGTAGGAAACACAAGAGAAGAAAAAGACACACAAAAACAAACCCAAAACAATTAAGAAAATGGGGACATCCCTGGTGGCACAGTGTTAAGAATCCACCTGCCAATGCATGGGACACAGGTTCAAGCCCTAATCTGGGAAGATCCCACATGGCACGGAGCAACTAAGCCCGTGAGCCACAACTACTGAGCCCATGTGCCGCAACTACTGAAGCCCACATGCCTAGAGCCAGAGCTCCGAAACAAGAGAAGATACAGCAATGAGAAGCCCGTGCACCACAACGAAGAGAAGTCCCCGCTCACCACAACTAGAGAAAGCCCGTGCACAGCAATGAAGACCCAACAACGAAGACCAAACACCACCAAAAATAAATAAATAAATAAATTTATTTTTTTTTTAAAAAGAAAGAAAATGGTAATAGGAACATACCTATCGATAATAACCTTGAATGTAAATGGATTAAATACCCCAACCAAAAGACACAGACTGGCTGAATGGATACAAAAACAAGACCCATATATATGCTGTCTACAAGAGACCCACTTCAGACCTAGGGACACATACAGACTGAAAGTGAAGGGATGAAAAAAGATAGTCCATGCAAAGGGAAATCAAAAGAAAGCTGGAGTAGCAATACCCATATCAGATAAAATAAACTTTAAAATAAAGACTGTTACAAGAGGTAAGGAGGGACACTACATAATGATCAAAGGATCAATCCAAGAAGAAGATATAACAAATATAAATGTTTATGCACCCAACACAGGTGCACCTCAATACATAAGGCAACTGCTAACAGCTATAAAAGAGGAAATCGACACTAACACAGTAATAGTGGGGAACTTTAACACCTCTCTTACACCAATGGAGAGATCATCCAAGCAGAAAATAAATAAACACAAGCTTTAAATGACACAATAGAGCAGATAGATCTATGTGATATTTATAGAACATCCCACCCAAAAGTGGCAGAATACACTTTCTTCTCAAGTGCACATGGAACATTTTTCAGGATAGATCACATCTTGGGTCACAAATCAAGCCTTGGAAAATTTAAGAAAATTGAAATCATATCAAGCATCTTTTCTGACCACAAAGCTATGAGATTGGAATTCAATTATAGAAAAAAAACTGTAAAAAACACAAATACATGGAGGCTAAAGAGTGCACTACTAAATAACCAAGAGATCACTCAAGAAATCAAAAAAGAAATTAAAAAATACATAGAAACAAATGACAATGAAAACACAGACGATCCAAAACCTATGGGATGAGGCAAAAGCAGTTCTAAGAGGGAAGTTTATAGGAATTCAATCTCATTTCAAGAAACAAGAAAAATCTCAAATAAACAATCTAGCGCTACACTTAAAACAACTAGAGAAAGAAGAACAAAGAAAACCCAAAGTCAGTAGAAGGAAAGAAATCATAAAGATCAGAGCAGAAATAAATGAAATAGAAATGCAG
>NC_041220.1:48602374-48625336 GCF_002837175.3 Physeter macrocephalus
GAATTAGAAAATATAAACAGACCAATCACAAGTAATGAAATTGAAACTGTGATTAAAAATCTTCCAACAAACAAAAGTCCAGGACCAGATGGCTTCACAGGTGAATTCTATCAAGCATTTGGGGAAGAGCTAACACCAATCCTTCTCAAACTCTTCCAAAAAATTGCTGAGGGAGAAACACTCTCAAATTCATTCTACGAGGCCACCGTCATCCTGATACCAATAACAAAAAATGATATCTCAAAAAAAAAAATTATAGACCAATATCAAAGGCCATATATGACAAACCCACAGCAAGCATCATACTCAGTGGTGAAAAACTGAAAGCATTTACACTAGGATCAGGAAGAAGACAAGGATGTCCACTCTCACCACTCTTATTCAGCATAGTTTTGGAAGTCCTAGCCACAGCAGTCAGAGAAGAAAAAGAAATAAAAGGAATAGAAATTGGGAAAGAAGAAGTAAAACTGTCACTATTTGCCGATGACATGATACTGTACATAGAAAATCCTAAAGATGCCACCAGAAAACTACTAGAACTAATCAATGAATTTGGTAAGGTTGCAGGATACAAAATTAATGCACAGAAATCTCTGGCATTCCTATACACTAACAATGAAAATTCAGAAACAGAAATTAAGGAAACACTCCCATTTACCACTGCAACTAAAAGAATAAAATACCTAGGAATAAACCTGCTTAAGGAGGCAAAAGACTTGTACTCAGAAAACTATAAAACACTGATGAAAGAAATCAAAGATGACATAAACAGATGGAGAAATATACCATGTACCATGTTCTTGGACTGGAGGAATCAATATTGTGAAAATGACTATACTACCCAAAGCAATCTACAGATTCAGTGCAAGCCCTATCAAACTACCAATGACATTCTTCACAGAATTAGAAGAAAAAAATCTTAACAATTTGTATGGAAACACAAAAGACCCTGAATAGCCAAAGCAATCTTGAAAAAGAAAAACGGACCTGGAGGAATCAGGCTCCCTGACTTCAAACTATACCATAAAGCTACAGTAATCAAGACAGTATGGTACTGGCACAAAAACAGAAATGTAGATCAATGGTACAGGATAGAATGCCCAGAGATAAACCACACATATATGGACACCTAATTTATGACAAAGGAGGCAGGAACATACAATGGAGAAAAGACACCCTCTTCAATAAGTGGTGCTGGGAAAACTGGACAGCTACATGTAAAAGAAGGAAATTAGAACAATCCCTAACACCATACACAAAAATAAACTCCAAATGGATTAAAGACTTAAATGTAAGACCAAACACTATAAAACTTTTATAGGAAAAACACTCTTTGACATAAACCACAGCAAGATCTTTTTTGACCTTGTGTAACTGGAAATAAATGGACAGCTACATGTAAAAGAATGAAATTAGAACACTTCCTAACACCATACACAAAAATAAACTCAAAATGGAGTAAAGACCTAAATGTAAGGCCAGACACTATAAAACTCTTAGAGGAAAACATAGGCAGAACACTCTATGACATAAATCACAGTAACATCCTTTTTGACCCACCTCCTAGAGAAATGGTAATAAAAACAAAAATAAACAAATGGGACCTAATAAAACTTATAAGTTTTTGCACAGCAAAGGAAACCATAAACAAGATGAAAAGACAGCCCTCAGAATGGGAGAAAATATTAGCAAACAAAGCAATGGACAAAGGATTGATATCCAAAATATGCAAACAGCTCATGCAGCTCAATATCAAAAAAACAAAAAACCCAATCTAAAAATGGGCAGAAGACCTAAATAGACATTTCTCCAATCTCCAAAATATACAAACAGCTCATGGAGCTCAATATCAAAAAGACAAACAATCCAATTAAAAAATGGGCGGAAGACCTAAATAAACATTTCACCAAGGAAGACATACACATGGCCAAGAGGCACATGAAAATATGCTCAACATCATTAATTATTAGAGAAATTCAAATCTAAACTACAATGAGGTATCACCTCACACTGGTCAGAATTGTCATTATCAAAAAAGATAGAAACAATAAATGCTAAAGAGGGTGTGGTGAACTAGAGTCTGTCATACAGAGTGAAGTAAGTCAGAAAGAGAAAAACAAATACTGTATGCTACCACATATATATGGAAGCTTAAAAAAAATGGTACTGATGAACCTAGTTGCAGGACAGGAATAAAGAGGTAGGCATAGAGAATGGACTTGATGACATGAAGTGGGAGGGCCACATGAGAATAGCATCGACATATATACACTACTGAATGTAAAATAGTTGGCTGGTGGGAAACAGCAGCATAGCACAGGGAGATCGGCTTGGTTCTCTGCAATGACCAAGAGGGGTGGGATAGGGAGGAGATATGGAGACATGTGTATGCATATGGCTGATTCACTTTGTTGTGCAACAGAAACTAACATGGTATTGTGAAGCAATTATACTCCAATAAAGATCTATTAAAAATAATAAAATAAATAAATAAAGTAAAATAAGGGAATTCCCTGCCATCCAGTGGTTAGGACTCTGCGTTTCCACTGCAGGGGCACGGGTTTAATCCCTGGTCAGGGAACTAATATCCTGCAGGCCACGCTGTGTGGCCAAAAAATAAATAAAATAATATAGAAGATATACTCTTGGGACTTCCCTGATGGCGTGGTGGTTAAGAATCTGCCTGCCAATGCAGGGGACACAGGTTCGATCCCTAGTCCAGGAAGATCCCGCATGCCTCAGAGCAACTAAGCCCGTGCGCCACAACTACTGAGCCCACCCGCCACAACTACTGAAGCCTACGTGCTCTAGGGCCTGCATGCTGCAACTACTGAGCTTGCATGCTGCAACTACTGAAGCCTGCACACCTAGAACCTGTGCTCCTCAACAAGAGAAGCCACCACAATGTAAAGCCCATGCACTGCAATGAATAGTAGCCACTGCTCGCCGCAGCTAGAGAAAGCCCACGTGCAGCAATGAAGACCCAATGCAGCCAAAAAAAAAAAAAAAACTCTCAAAAGCATAAAATATTTAAGTAATAAAAATTGGAGAAAAAAATTATTTTCGCATGTAGGGTACATGGATTAGAGAAAGACTTGAATGATCTCCAAATATAAATTTGGAAAAGTAGAGAATTTGATTTTATATAAGCTGTTCTAAAAAGTTAACCAGAACAACCTGAAATCTAACTTTTTTTTTTTCAGGAAATTATGGTAAATCTTCCCAATGACTGAAATTCAAGGAACATCCAACACCTGTAATGACCAGAAGAATCACTGACTGACGTATGGACAGATGAAAAAATTTGAATATCATAGTTCTAAGCTCCATTACATATTCACTCGTTCCTGCTGTCTGCTTGCCTGCAAACATGAACTTCATTAAGCCTGACTCACATCCTTCTTTGAGTAAAGATATTGTGGAAACATGGAACTTATAGGCTGCAAGGGGCTGAAGTTCTTTCTTCTTGAGAATGTGTTTATAGATCTCTCTAAATGAGAAACAGAGAACAGCATTCTTCTTTGTTCTTTGCCTGGAACAAATGAAGTTCAGAGTAGCATGCAAAAATCAGAGAGAAAATGGGACTCCACCACAATAATAAGAACTTTGGATTATTCTGTGCTTGTTGATGGTCATTAAAGATATCTGTGTATGGCTGCACAAAACAAAACAAAATGAAAAAAGCAAAAAAAAAAAAAGCCCTTCAGAGATAAGAAAATTTCCCTTCAGACTCACAAACATTTACTTTGGGTATTCTCAAAGTGCTGTGAGGAATTCAAAGATGTCCATGACAATATTGCTGCCCTGGGCCCCTCTCTTTGTAATCTTGGGGAAGATAAATCTGAAAACCAAGCACATATGAAAGGAAAATGTTAGGCCCCTTGTTACAATATTTTTAAGAATTTCAAATTAGTGAAAACAGAGCATAAAATCAAGCTCAGGCTCTTCTAATTGCGGGGCCCCATGTGATTGCACTGGTCACACAACCATGAAGCTGTCCCCGAAGAAAACAACAAATCATTAAGACAAAATAGTATGAAATAAACTTGAGAAATGCACAAGGTGCTGAGGAAATAAGCCATTAGGCACCCATGCTACAGAAAACAGGCTGAAAGATTATACACAAAAATGCCAATACCTCCTCTAAGGGCAGTGGATATGGGGCTGAGGAGGGTGTCAAATGAAAAAAATGCGCGACCAAAAAGTTGAGAATTATGTTTTATTTGGTAGACTTGCTGAGGACTTAAGCCCAGGAGACAGCCTGTCAGATAGCTCAGGGGGACTGTGCCGAAGAGGTAAGGGAGGAGCCAGGATATATAGGAGTTTCTGAAAAAAAAAAAAAAAAAAAAAACCAACCGACCAACCAAACAAAAAAACCCAGGTAGTTGGAACATCAAATGATTACTGTTAATTAAAGAAAACCTGACAACTCAAGTTAATGAATATGGTGCTTTTCTATGTATGGGAGGATGCAAGAGTCTGGGCTCATTGAAATCATTCCTTTGATATGCACCTTAACTATCTAGGGCCTGGATCCTGCTTTTCTCCATCCTGAACGCCCTCAGGGTCCACAGTGGGGGGATGGCTGAAGTGGCTGATGGCTTGATGGCCCCAACATCCTTTGTTTACTGATATGACAGGTGAAATTCTTCATTCACAGTTGGGAGTTGATACAGAAGGCTTTACTTGTTTTGTCTCTGTACTTCTGTATTATTTGAATCTTTTACCATGAGTGTGTATTTATAATTCAAATAAATGACTTAACTAAAGGCTACAGCCAGCCTGTTCCTTTTCTTTTCGTTTCATTGAAGTATAGTTGATTTACAATGTTGTGCCAACAGCCTACTGTTTCTTTTTTTTTTCTTTTTAATAAATTTATTCTTATTTTTTGGCTGCGTTGGGTCTTCGTTGCTGAGTGCGGGCTTTCTCTAGTTGCAGCGAGCGGGGGCTACTCTTTGTGTGGTGCGCAGGCTTCTCATTGCAGTGGCTTCTCTTTGTTGCTGAGCACGGGCTCTAGGCACACGGACTCAGTAGTTGTGGCTCGCGGGCTCTAGAGCTCAGGCTCAGTAACTGTGGCGCACGGGTTTATTTGCTCCACAGCATGTGGGATCTTCCCAGACCAGGGCTCGAACCCATGTCCCCTGCATTGGCAGGCAGATGCTTAACCACTGTGCCACCAGGGAAGCCCAGCCTACTGTTTCTTAATGGTTATCTCAGGAGTCAGTAGGAGGACAAATCTTTGGTATTAGTTCTCTATTTCTGCACGAAGTCAAAACTTAGTGCCTTAAAATAACAATAAATATGAACTAGCTCAGACAATTTCAGGAATTTGGGAGAGCTCTACCTGGGTGCTTCTGGCTTGGGGGTCTCTCATGAAGTTGTGGTCAAATGTCAGCTGGGGCTGCAACCTCATCTGAAGGCTTGATGGAGCTGGAGGATCCACTTAGAAGATGGCCCACTCATACGAGTGGCCCACTTGGTACTGGCTGTTGGCAGATGCACTGGTTCCTCACCTACTCAAATGTCCTTATGACATGGCAATTGACTTCCCCCAGAGCAAGTGATCCAAGAGAGCAAGTCAAAAGCTGCAATGTGTTTTATGACCTAGACCAGGAGTTGGCAAACTACAAGTGATGGATAAAGCCACCCTGCTACACTTCTGGAAATAAAGTTTTATTGGATCACAGTTGCAGTCATCATTTACTTATTAGTTGCTTTCATACTACAGTGACAGAGGTGAGTAGTTACAATAGAAACCCTATAGCCTGTAAAGCTTAAAATATTTCCTACATTTACTACCTTTTACAAAAACGTTTGTCAACTTTTGACCTAGCCTTGGAAGTCATGCACAATTACTTCCATGATATTCTATTGGTTATAGAGATAAACCCTGATACAGTGTGGGAGAGGACTATACAGAGTATGAATAAGAGGAGGCAGGGATCATTGGGGACCATCCTGGAGGCTAGCTACCACGTACTTCCCCTCCTAGGGGCTCTCTAATAACTCTGCCATTGCACTTGCCACCTCATATGGTAACTATCTGTTTATGAATCAGCTTCCCCCACTATGATACTAAAGCACCTGGAGGCCTGAGCTATGCCCTGTTCTGTCTTTGGGCCTCAGTGCTAGCACGACGGTGCTTAAGGTATAAGAGGAGCAAGAGCTCAGTAATGTTTGTGGTCTGCATTCATGTAAATTGGGAGTGTCAGGAAAGTTTGACTTCATTGGGCAGGGGGCATTCAAACAAATTTTGAAGGAGGGGTTTGATTTAAGTAGAGAAAAGAAGACAAAATAAGCAAGACAGATAAATAGAAGACAGAAAAAAAACATTAGATAGAAGCAGCAGTACAGCTATTGATTATTTGCCTGATGAATTATCATAATCTGCCCTTTTAAAAGTCTGTGCACTAATCAGGATGCTTTTGGTTGCAAATGGCACAAGCCGAAGTGGAGGAGAATCAGGGAAGGGTAGAGGTGCAAATGTGTCTCAGGGCTGCCTTGGAACCAAACTGTAATGTCACAGGAATCTCTTTCTCCATGTTTCTCCTGCTCGTCTCTCTTTATGTGGTCTATACAGCCTCTGGTTCAGTATTGTAGTGCGGAGGCTGACCCAGGAAAGGACTTTTTCTCTAATGCTGAATAGAAAAATTCTGGGAAGGGATTCTGATTGGCCTGGATTGAGTCACAGACCCACTCCTGTGATGGTGGTTGAGAGTTGGCAGAGAATGGGGGTAACTTAAATTGGATGTGCCTACAAGAACCCCTGACTTGAGTGAGAGGTGTACTACTTCCCCCAAAGAAGCAGGATGCTGTCAAAAAAGGAAGAGAGGAGTACTGGGTGGGCAAAACAGTAATATCTACTCTATCAGTGGCTTCCATTATCTTTTTGAGCCAGCAAGAAAAGGCATTTTATCATTAGGAAACACTACAGGTATATAGTACTTTGGGTTCCCTGGGAAGCAGATTCTGGATGGAGAATTGCATGCAGCTTGTTTATTGGGGAGTGCTCTAGAAGCAGTACCTGTGAAAGAACAAGGGACACAGGATTGGGCAGAGAGAGAAATTGAACTGTGATGCTCCTGCAACCTAAGCGAAGCTTCAGTTGATTACACAGAGTTCCGAAGTTGGCTTGTCAGTGGTGTCCCAAATTGTGGCAACAGTAGGGTGACCAACCATTCTAGTTTGTCCAGTATTGAGAGGTCTCCTAGGACACAGGACTTTCGTTTCAAACTCCCCAGGCAAGCCAGAATACATCTAGGAAGGCTGGACCTCTGTACCTACCTCCCAAATTGACCAGTCATTGGATGTGGGCTTTCCTTGGGGAGGGACCTTAACCCTGGGTGACTCAGCTTCCTCAGACCAAGGGAAATTTCTGGGGAAGGACTCAATTCTAAGCAGTTAGTCAGCAGCAGGCAACATTCCTGGGAACTGGGGAGTATGTGCTTAATCACAGATGGAAGGATCTGGGGAGTACACTACAGCATCTACTACAATATATGAAACTAAAACTATGTTTCAGGAAAATATATCTACTCTTGTTGTGTGTGATATATTCTGATATTTTCTATTCTATTCCATTAAAAAATATACTGGCCCTCTGAACAGGCCTTTCACAAAAGAAGATATTCAAATAGCCAATAAACATATGAAAAGGGCCTCAACTTCATTAGTCATCAGAGAAATGCAAATTTAAACCACAATGCAAAATACCCAGCCAAATGGCTAAACTGAGAAAAACAATGCTAATTGGGCTTCCCTGGTGGCGCAGTGGTTGAGAATCCATCTGCCAATGCAGGGGACATGGGTTCAAGCCCTGGTCTGGGAAGATCCCACATGCTGTGGAGCAACTAAGCCTGTGTGCCGCAACTACTGAGCCTGTGCTCCAGAGCTCGCGAGACACAACTACTGAGCCCGCGTGCCACAACTGCTGAAGCCCGCGCGCCACAACAAAGAGTAGCCCCTGCTCTCCTCAACTAGAGAAAGCCCGCGCACAGTAACAAAGACCCCACACAGCCAAAAATAAAAATAAGTAAATAAATTTATTTAAAAAAAAACAAAAACAATGCCAATTGTTAGCAAAGATATGGAGCAACTGGAATTTTCATACATTATGGGAGTATAAATTGGCACAAGCCAAAAACAACTAGCATTATCCACTAAAGCTTAGTATACATATACACTTTGACTCAGCAATTGAGCTCCAATGTACATACCCAACCGAAATATACATATGGTTACGAAAAATATCCCAGAATGCTCATAGCAGCTGAGGCAGATCTTATTTTACAAAGACGGCTGTAAAAATCTCTCCTGTTGCATATGCTTTCCTATATGTGACCTGGAGCCTCTTCCCTAGGAGAGGTAGGGTCTCTGCCTCCTCCCTTTGAACCTAGGCAGGCTTGTGACTCATCTAGAACAATAGAGTGGTGTGTAGGTGATACCACGTGACTTCTAAATTTAAGTGAATGGAGGGTAGAAGAATATGCCACCTAACAATGTGCCACTGGACATTAGGATTCTTTGAGCTGAAAGTAATTGAGAAAAAAGCAAATATAAGAAAAGCTCTCTGCCTTTTACTTTCATAGGACACAAATTTGTTTTTTCGGTTTTTTTTTATAAATTTATTTATTTTTGGCTGCGTTGGCGGGATTTCTCTAGTTGTGTTTATAAATTTATTTATTTTTGGCTGCGTTGGGTCTTTGTTGCTGTGCGCGGGATTTCTCTAGTTGTGGTGCGTGGGCTTCTCATTGTGGCGGCTTCTCTTGCTGCAGAGCACAGGCTCTAGGCGTGCGGGCTTCAGTAGCTGTGGCTTGTGCGCTCTAGAGCACAGGCTCAGTAGTTGTGGTGCACAGGCTTAGTTGCTCTGTGGCATGTGGGATCTTCCCGGACCAGGGCTCGAACTTGTGTCCCCTGCATTGGCAGGCTGATTCTTAACCACTGTGTCACCAGGGAAGCCCAGGACATAAATTTGTAATGATGTCCCCTCTCTACTCTCTACCAGGAAGAACAGAAGTTAATAATCACCAGAGACAATGGTAGACCTATCAGTTCAGGCCTTATCTCCCGTTAGTTCCCCCATATATTTACGTTCCCACAATTTGCTGTCCTAAAACCCTGAAGTCCTTTTCATTTCTCTTGTCACTTCTCTAAAAATTTATTGTTCTTTTGTTAAGATGCTATATAACCCAAGTTCCAACTGCCCTATAAGTTGCTCTTCATGGAGTGTTCTCATGTGTATGTGTGATGCACGTGATAATAAACTTTTTTCTCTGTTAATCTGTTTTTTGTCAGCCTAATTTACAGGGTTCCAGCCAATGAACCTAAGATGGGTAGAGGCAAAACAGTTTTTCCTCCCCTACATTAGAAAAAGCCACGCAGCTTCCTCCTTGTTCCTGGGGACGGTCATGCTTGGAATTCTGAGCCGTGTGTAAGAAGTCCAGCTGCTACGAGGCCACCATGCTGTGTGGAAGCCAAACTACGAGGAGAGTCCACACATAGGTGACCCAATTGACAGTACTCAGTCTTAGAGTCCTCTTAGCCCAGGTGCCAGATGTGTGCTGGTGCCATCGTCAACTCACCCCCAACGATTGAGCCTTTACAGCCGCGGCCCCAGACCTCACTGGAGCAGAGATAAGCCATCCTCAGAGTGCCCTTTCCAAATTCCTGATTCATAGAATCTGCAAACATGATAAGATGGTCCTTCTTTTACACCACTATCTGTAACGGTCCCAAACTGAAAACAACGCAAATGTTCATTAATAGTAGAACAGATAGTTGCAGTATATTCTTATAATGGAATACTCTATGGCAATGAGAACTACTGATACACACAACAACATGGATGAGTTTCACAAATACAATGCTGAGTAAAAGTAGCCAAATAAAGAGAAAATATACCATAAGGTTTTATTTAGATGAAATTCCAAGAAGACAAAACATATGTTTAGTGCTAGAAATCAGGCTAGTGGTTAGCTTTGGTGGGAAGCAGTGACTGGCATGGCATGTGAAAGAGGGTTTCTGAAATGCTAGCAATGTTCTGTTTTTTCACGTCAAGTTGGCTACACGGGTGTGTCCATTATGTAAAAATTTATTGAGTTTGACACTTTTTTTTTTGTATTCTTCTGGCTATTTGTCTTTTTTTTTAAATTTTATTGAAGTATAGTTGACTTACAATGTTGTGTTAATTTTTGCTGTAGAGCAAAGTGATTCAGTTATACATATATATATTCTTTTTCATATTCTTTTCCATTATGGTTTATCATAGGATTTTTTTTGAATTTTATTTATTTTTTTATACAGCAGGTTCTTATTAGTTATCCATTTTATACACATCAGTGTACACATGTCAATCCCAATATCCGAATTCATCACAGCACCACCACCACCCCCCGTCACTTTCCACCCTTGGTGTCCATACATTTGTTCTCTACATCTGTGTCTCTATTTCTGCCCTGCAAACCAGTTCATCTTTACCATTTTTCTAGGTTCCACATATATGTGTTAATATGCGATATCTCCATTCGTCTGTCAATGGGCATTTAGGTTGCTTCCATGACCTGGCTATTGTAAATAGTGCTGCAATGAACATTGGGGTGCATGGAATTTGTCACTTTTTGATGTGTTCACTTTTCTGCTTTTAGGTTATACTTCAATAACATTTTAAAAGATGCCAGCCATGATCCACAAACTGATTTCCCAGCCTACAAACAGATTACAACTCACAATTCTATGTGAATGGTGCCCATTGGGGTTGTATAAGACAGTGGCTGGTGGTGATCTTGCCTCAGATGGCCAGATGGGTATCTCAGGTCAGCTGCTTGTGAATAAGCATCCCTAAGACAAAGGTTCCTGCATAGAGCATAGAGGGTTTCTGAAATGCTAGCAATGTTCTGTTTTTTCACGTCAAGTTGGCTACACGGATGTGTTCATTCTGTAAAAATTTATTGAGTTCGACACTTTGTTTTTTTTGTATTTTTCTGGCTATTTGTCTTTTTTTTTTTTTTAATTTGGCTCCTGCAGAGCCAACTGTTGGCTGCCTCCACTGACAAAGGCTCTGGGGAAGACTATTCTTTCCCTTCAGATCAGGATTGAACTGGAGGGTGACCCTAAAGAAGGCAGAAATATCTCGGTGGTTTAAGAATATGGACTCAAGTATTTGATAGACATGCAGCAGGTTAAGTTAAAATTAATAAAAACATTTCTTTAGTATTTATGTTGTGCTAGAATTTTATGTGTACAACCTCATCTATCATCAGAACAAACCTATGAAGTAACTTAGTTACTAGGACTCTTTCCATTTTTAAAGAGGAGGGAATTAAGAACTGGAGAAGTTAAATAACCTGCTGGAGTGCCCAGTGTTTATAAATATCTAAGGATGGAGCCTGACATATTACTGTATTTTTTGAGTTGCCTGAATACATGGGCAAACATCATATTGAAGACTGGGAGATATGGAACTAGTCAGCCAAGAGTGAAAGAGTTTACTGACACTGCTAAGTTTCTTGGCTGAAGGCAAAGTTAGGTTAGGAATACATAAATCTGGGGTTTGAGTTTCACCTCTCTTTGACTCATCTTTGACTAAGTAATGTCACTTCAGTTTTTCCTTTTGTATTGTTATGTTTGTTTTTCTCCTACAGATCAGTGCTTTTACAGAAATGATTGAGTTCTTTGTCCTTTTAGATCTTTGTATGACTGGTTTCTTTGTATTATTTAGGTCTCTGGTCAAATGCTACCTCCTCAGAAAGCCCTTTCCTAACCACCTTGTCTAAAAGATCCTCCCTGTCACTCTCACGTTTTTTTTTTTGTTTTTTTTAAATTCTTTCTTAGTTTTCTTCTAAGCAATTTTCAACACTTGAAACCATATTACTTACTTATTTCTTGCCTGTTTCATCCATTATAATGTGATCTTCTCAAGGGCAAAGGTTTATCTGCGTTGTTCACCCAAATCCCCAGTGCCTAGAATAGTGCTTGGAAGGAATGTACTAGTTGCTCAATTAGTACTAGGGAAGGAAGGAAGGAAGGAAGGAAGGGAGGAAGGAAGGGAGGGAGGCAGGAAAGGAGGGAGGGAGGCATGAAAGGAGAGAGGGAAGGAATCAAATTCCAAAGCTCCTTAATGTTGGTCTCTAGCTCAACACTACATTAAAAAGGGACTGGTATAAAGACATTTGAGGACTTTGAGATGGTATTTTGTGTTTCAGACTGTATTGGTAATACTAGCTGCTATAAGAGATAAACCTCCCCAAATCTCAGTAGCTTGACACAAAGAACTTATTTCTCACTCACAAAATAGTCTAATGCAGATGTTCCTGGTTGGGCAGTTTTCCTCCAAGTATTGATTCAAGGACTCAGTCTCCTTCCATATGTGCCTCCTTCCACATTCCAAAATGTGGCTCCCAAGGTTGCCCTGGGAGTCATCTCCCTTCCCATCAGCTGGGAGGGTTCAAGGGCATAGAGGATAACACATGGAAGTTTTAATAGGCCAAGCCTGGAGGTGCTACATATCACTTTTGACCACATGCCACTTGGCATACCTAAGGGCAAGGGAGGTTTGGAAGTATAGTTCAGGTGTGTATCTAGGTGGAGAAGGAAGTGGGTTTAGTAAACAGCTAGCTGATCTTTGCCACTGTGGTTAAATAAGTTGGTCTCTGTTAGATATCTATAAATAAAGAGTTCAGAGTAAAATCATTCACTCCTGTATATTTGTGTTTATAAAATCTGGAAACCATTTATTTCAGAGAATTTCCAAAGTCTCCATCTATGATAAAACCATTCCCTATTCTTAAGATCTGCCTTTTAATTCTCTGGGGAGAGGAAAGAAAAGAGAAACTTGAATTTGATTTTTGTAAAAATTCCATTTGTATCTAAATTGCTTTACAAGATTGTGAAATGTTTACATATAAACTATAGTTTGACTTGATTACAAAACCTGCCAGAGTTGCCCTCAAAGGTGTGGATTTTCTAACAGTGTGGCTGTCAACACTGCAAAATGCATTTCTGAGGATTTGAAACTTACCACCTAGAAAAGAATGGATATCTAAAAAATTTCAAAATTCTAAGTTAGGCCCAGGTAAAGCCTGGAGTTTTCACTCAAATTGTCTTACCATAACGTTTTTCTTTTCCTTCTTTTTTTTTTTTATTATTAGGATATAGTTGTTTTACAATGTTGTGTTAGTTTCTACTGTACAGCGAAGTGGAGTTCCCAATGTTTCTTTTCTAATAATTTAATACTGGTTAAGACTATAAGCTCCAGAAGAATGAGTTTTAATCCATTGGTGAGAGGGGTAGAAAGGTGATACTAGGAAAAAACTAACATTTACTGAGGCTAATTTGTCAGGACTGAGCTAGGCACTCTGCCCATACACTTGACTTCCTTTAATCCTCACATCAACACTGCAAGGAAGGTAGTGTGATCCCAGTTTTATCGGTGAGGGCCCTTTGTCTCTGGGAGGCTAACTAGCTCACCTGTGGTCTCAAGCCAGCAAAGGACAAAGCTTGGATGTGAGCTGAGGTGTATCCGCCACCAAAGCCCACACTCTTGACTAGAGAAGACTGGGAAAAAGAATGAAAATGAAGAACTTGGGAAATGAGCTAGAGACCAACACTAAGGAGCTTTGGAATTTGATTCCTCAGTCTTTTCTTTCCTAAGAAATCCCTGGAGGTGATTAATTCCTTTGTATCTCTGTTAGCCACTAGCTCTGTAGAAAGACTGAAGGCACTTGCAAGGTTAGAACTTCAGACCCTAGTACCAGCTCTCTGATATTTCTGGTCACTTATTGAAATCACCTCGCAGGGAGTTTTTCCAAACCAGCTCTCTGTGGGGACAATCAAGTTCTAACTCAGATTCTGACTGGGAAGTTTTGGCCACCCTGATCACACCTCCATGGGAAAAAATGAAACTGACAGATTAAGGGAGCAATTCCAAGAATAATTTTGGCACTCAAGACTGAAAAACAATTTTCCTTCATATTTGGGCAGGGAAAATGCCTCAAGGACAGTAAAAGCCTGCAAAAGAATCCAGCTGAGAGCCCTTTTTCCTCTTTCCCTCTGCCAGGGTTCATGTCTGTAAAACAGATGAACTATTTGTTACCTTCCTGAGTTTTAGCTCAGCTGTTTATAGCAGACCTGGAAATATGCACATCATAAAGTTAAAAATTAAGCCAATAGCAAGACTTCAGAGTGAGAGAAACAAGGAAATACTTGTACTTTACAAATAAAAGAATTAAACTAAAATTCCAACCTCAGCTATAAGGTAAGTTTATTGAACCCTAAGAATTATATTTTGCAATACTGAAGGTATCATTTTTGGAAAAGCCACACCTTTTGGTTTTTTTTTTTTTGTGGTATGCGGGCCTCCCTCTGTTGTGGCCTCGCCCGTTGCGGAGCACAGGCTCCGGACGCGCAGGCTCAGCGGCCATGGCTCACGGGCCCAGCCGCTCCGCGGCATGTGGGATCCTCCCAGACCGGGGCGCGAACCCGGTTCCCCTGCATCGGCAGGCGGACGCGCAACCACTGCGCCACCAGGGAAGCCCAAGCCACACCTTTTGAATCTACTTGGGTTAACACTATTTTCAAATTACCTTTCTTACAGCCATTACGTAGAGTAAAAAGAAGATAAAGAAACAACTGTGCTAGGGACTTCCCTGGTGGTCCAGTGGTTAAGACTCTGCACTCACTCCTAAAGCAGGGGGCCTGGGTTCCACCCCTGGTCGGGAAACTAGATCCAGCATGCCGCAACTAAGAGTCCACATGCCTCAACTAAGATCCCACATGCCTCAACTAAGACACTTAGTTGAGTTCTCTCAACTAGGACACTAAGACCTGGCGCAGTCAAATAAATAAATATTAAAGAAAAAAAAGAAAGAAACAACTGTGCTAAAATGTATTCCCTGTAAATTGGTACAGTCTCTGTGAAATCTTTTTTTTTTTTTTTTTTTTGCGGTACACGGACCTCTCACTGCTGTGGCCTCTCCTGCTGCGGAGCACAGGGTCCGGACGCGCAGGCTCAGCGGCCATGGCCCACGGGCCTAGCTGCTCCACGGCACGTGGGATCCTCCCGGACCAGGGCACGAACCCGCGTCCCCTGCATCGGCAGGCGGACTCCCAACCACTGTGCCACCAGGGAAGCCCTGTGAAATCTTGATGAAGGATACACTGGAAACATTTATCAAAGTTATAATAGAAAACTACAAACTTTTTGACTCAAATTTCACATTCAGGAATTTATATTATAGACATACTTGCACATGTACTGATATATGTACATGGTTATTCTGCACCATAGTTTATATAAAGGCAAAAGAATGGAAACTACCTAAGTGTCTATAGAGGACTAACTTAATAAATCACAGTATATGTATACAATGGAATCGTAAGCAGCCATTGGAATGAATAAGGAAGCTAATATATAATGTACTGATATTAATGATCTCCAGGATATATAGTTAAATGAAAAAAGCCAAATGCAGAACAGTGTGGAAAGTATAGACAAAAGTCAACTTGTATGGGGTGGTGGTGGTGGGGATATATATGATTTTGCTCTATATGCAGAAACTATCTCTAGAAGGACACAGAGAAAATTACAACGTTGGTTACTTCAGAGAACTGAGTAGCTGGTGAGGAGACTTCTCAGTGTATGCTCTTTTTATCTTTTGAGTTTTCAACTATATTAACAATTTTAAACTTATTTATTTTTGGCTGTGTTGGGTCTTGGTTGCTGCACGCAGGCTTTCTCTAGTTGCGGCGAGTTGGGGCTACTCTTTGTTGCGGTGTGTGGGCTTCTCATTGAGGTGGCTTCTCTTGTTGCAGAGTACAGGCTCTAGGCCCACGGGCTTCCGTAGTTGTGACTTGCAGGCTCTAGAGCACAGGCTTAGTAGTTGTGGCGCATGGGCTTAATTGCTCCGCGGCACATGGGATCTTCCCAGACCAGGGCTTGAACCTGTGTCCCCTGCACTGGCAGGCGGATTCTTAACCACTGCACCACAAGGGAAGTCCCTATATCAAAAATTTTAAAGGATTTTTGAAAATTGAAACTATTGAGAATTTTAACACATAACAAAATAGGCATAACCAATAGTTTCCTTAATAATATGATTTATATTTTCCTTTAAGGAAATAATAAGCAAGAATTGTGGAGTTATACATTTTACCCTAACACCTGGACTTTTTGTGTGTGTGTGTGTGCTAGGCGGGCCTCTCACTGTTGTGGCCTCTCCCGTTGCAGAGCACAGGCTCCGGATGCGCAGGCCCAGCAGCCATGGCTCACGGGCCCAGCCGCTCCGCGGCATGTGGGATCTTCCGGACCGGGGCACGAACCCATGTCCCCTGCATCGGCAGGCGGACTCCCAACCACTGCGCCACCAGGGAAGCCCACACCTGGACGTTTTAAAGCTATCTTTACAACAACTTTGATTCAAAGAGAAATCCAAGACCAAACTGAAAAATGTACAGAACAGAAATATAAAATTTCTAGATATTTACATGGCCTCAAAGTGACTTTACATGGATTGTTTATCTGTTGCCAAGGAGTAAAAGTATAATATCAAGTGGTGAAACTAAACAATACCTTGACTGGGTGATCAAAATTAAAATCACCAGTGAGAGGCAGACAGACCTATTGTGACACCATGAAAAGGACACAAATCACTTGTGGGAATGTAAAACCAGAATCTAATCATGAGGCAACCCAAACTGAAGAACATTTTCTAATAATTGACTTGTATTCTTTTAAAAATTTCAAAGTTATGAAAGACAAAGAAAAGCTAAGGACTGTTCCACATTAAAAGAAACTAGAGGTGCCTTCAAGATGGCGGAGGAGTAAGATGTGGAAATCACCTTCCTCCCCACAAATACATCAAAACTGCATCTACATGTGGAACAACTCCTACAGAACACCTACTGAACGCTGGCAGAAGACCTCAGACATCCCCAAAGGCAAGAAACTCCCCATGTACCTGGGTAGGGCAAAAGAAAAAGGAAAAACAGAGACAAAAGAATAGGGATGGGACCTGCACCTCATCGCCACTGCCAGGGTCCCGGGATCCAGGGACAACTTACCCGGGAGAACGCACAGCACGCCTCAGGCTGGTGCAACATCATGCCTGCCGCTGCTGCCTCAGGCTCACCCCACATTCCGTACCCCTCCCTCCACCCAGCCTGAGTGAGCCAGAGCCCCCTAATCAGCTGCCTGCACCTCATGGAGGGAGCTGTGAAGGAGGAAAAGTTTCCACACACTAGGAAGCCCCTTCGCGGGAGGAGACGGCGGGTGGCAGAGGGGGGAAGCTTCGGAGCCATGGAGGAGAGCGCAGCAACAGGGGTGCGGAGGACAAAATGGAGAGATTCCCACACAGAGGATCGGTGCCGACCAGGACTCACCAGCCCGAGAGGCTTGTCTGCTCACCCGCCGGGGCAGGCGGGGGCTGGGAGCTGAGGCTCAGGCTTTGGAGATCAGATCCCAGGGAGAGGACTGGGGTTGGCTGCGTGAACACAGCCTGAGGGGCCTAGTGCGCCACAGGTAGCTGGGAGGGAGTCCGGGAAAAAGTCTGGACCTGCCTAAGAGGCAAGAGACCATTGTTTCAGGGTGCACAAGGAGAGGGGATTCAGAGCACCACCTAAACAAGCTCCAGAGATAGGTGTGAGCTGTGGCTATCAGCACGGACACCAGAGACCGACATGAAATGCTAAGGCTGCTGCTGCCACCACCAAGAGGCCTGTGTGCGAGCACAGGTCACTCTCCACACCTCCCCTCCCGGAGGCTGTGCAGCCCGCCACTGCCAGGGTCCCGGGATCCAGGGACAACTTACCCGGGAGAACGCACAGCACGCCTCAGGCTGGTGCAACATCATGCCTGCCTCTGCTGCCTCAGGCTCACCCCACATTCCGTACCCCTCCCTCCACCCAGCCTGAGTGAGCCAGAGCCCCCTAATCAGCTGCTACTTTAACCCCGGCCGGTCTGGGTGGGGAACAGATGACCTACACGCAGAGGTGGGGCCAAATCCAAAGCTGAACCCCGGGAGCAGTGTGAACAAAGAAGAGAAAGGGAAATCTCTCCCAGCAGCCTCAGGAGCAGCAGATCAAATCTCCACGATCAACTTGATGTACCCTGCATCTGTGGAATACCTGAATAGACAGCGAATCAGCCCAAAATTGAGAAGGTGGACTTTGAGAGTAACTGCAGACTTGGGGTTTGCTTTCTGCATCTGATTTGTTTCTGGTTTTATGTTTATCTTAGTTTAGTATTTAGAGCTTATTATCTTTGTGTTTATTGATTTGGTTGCTCTCTTCCTTCTTATATATATATATATTTTTTTTTCCTTTTTCTCTTTTTGTGAGTATGTATGTGTATGGTTCTTTGTGTAATTTTGTCTCTATAGCTTTGCTTTTGCCATTTGTCCTAGGGTTCTGTCTTTCCTTTTTATTTTGAAGTGACACAGAGGTTTAGGATTTTATTCACGTACATACATAAATATCAATAATGTTATATGACTATTTGGAAAAAAGTTCAACATCCATAATCATTTAAGAAAATGCAAATTAAAACAACAACGAGCAACAGATTTTAAACTAATTCCATTAGGGTAACAAAATTATCCAAATTGGTAAAACTGTAGTGAAACAGGCACTATACTAAGTTAATGGCCCTAATGCTCTTGTAAAATGGTATTACTGTTTTGGAAAGCAATATTGCAATCCTACCAAGACCCATAAAAATATTAGCACACTTTCATTATTTTAACCATTAATACAGCTTCTGGATATTATAAGAAAAAAGAGACAATTCTGAATTATAATAACTTTATATAAGTTTCAACCGTAATTCTTTTTCTGTTGCTCATCTTTACATGAAATTAATGTTTTTGAATTTTTAAGATAGAAATGTGAATCAGGATATAGTTTTAGGTATATAAGTCCCTTTTCTGTTATTTTCATGAAGTAATTAAAAATCTGGCCCCTAGGATACTTTCAAGATCACTTGGCTCTGGTCCCCTCTCCCACGCTTATCTGGTTTCTTTTTCCTTTTGTCTTCATTGTCCTTGTCCTGCTTGACTTGTCCTGCAGATTCCTCTTAGTGTGAGGCTGTGTACTGGAAGGGAAGTTTGGTTGCTTTATTTTGGAACTCTAGAGCCCCAGACAGCTCTAGAAAATCTTACCATGAACCCCCTGTACTCTTCACCTGTGGGCAATTTTAGGCTTCTGCCATTCTCAGGTCAATTAGACTCCCTACTGTTTCCTTCTGCTTCCTCCTACAGAGATGCCAATGCTACACAAATCTTGGAGCTGTTAATAGTTTGTCCCTAGTTTCTCTGATCAACTAGGTTTTGTTACAGATATTGCCCAAGTGCTTTTGGTTATGCTATCCTAGTTATTCTGTTAAGGATTCAGGAAAATTCAAAAACTATGCTACAACCACTGTCATCATTCCTGAATTCCAATAACTCTGAATGATTTTTGACAGAATGCATGAATGGGAATACACAAATGAATAGATTAGTATTGCTAAACTCTTTCCATTCCATTATCTTTTCCATTACTTTTGCCTCCATTCAACCAATTATCTTAATAAAATGGATGATTTCATGAAAAAGAGGTGAAGAGACTGATAAGGCTAGACAAGTTTAGTGAATAAGGACTTTAAATTGGTAAAGGAGTGAACTACTCAGTTAACTGAAAGAAACAATTCCTATTCATTCCTCCTTGACGTTATTCTGCAATATCTGCATGGGTCAAAGACAGTTACTTAAGATACTTTTGATTACTGTCAGGGGTCTAAAATATACTCCCTGGGGAAATGCTACTTTATTTATCTTTCTATGCCCCATGTATTGCAGCCCTGAGATAAACCGTCTGTTGGTCTGTTTTTAGCTTATACTTAAATAAGATTAGCCTTACATAGGCAAGGAAATTTTTATTTTGAGCCCTTTCTTTCTATTCATCAACATCCTGTTTGATGAAACAAGAACAAATTCCTCCTTTTTTTCAAGTGAAAAGCCACAGAATCCAGTAAAAGTTAAGAATATATCTGGTTATTTATCCTCAGTAAGTTTCTTCTTGAGTAGTTTTTTTTTTTTTTTTTGGGCTGTGTTTGGTCTTCATTGCTGTGTGCGGGCTTTCTCTAGCTGTGGTGAGTGGGTACTACTCCTCATTGTGGTGCGTGGCTTCTCATTGCGGTGGTTTCTCTTGTTGTGGAGCACAGGCTCTAGGAGCACGAGCTTCAGTAGTTGTGGCATGCGGGCTTCATCAGTTGTGGCATGCGGGCTTCATCAGTTGTGGCTCACGGGCTCTAGAGCTTGGGCTCAGTAGTTGTGGTGCACGAGCTTAGTTGCTCTGTGGCATGTGGGGTCTTCCCAGACCTTTCGAGCCTTCCCAGGGCTCGAACCCATGTCCCCTGCATTGGCACGCATATTCTTAACCACTGCACCACCAGGGAAGTCCTTGAGTGATTTTTAATTCCCCAAAGAACATAGTAATTTAAGTTTCCATTTCAAGAAGCTGAGGATTCCAACTTGGATCTAATTTTTTAACTACGGCAATATACTCCTGCATTGCTTGGCTGGGGCTTGAATCACCAAGTGCTTTCCATGCTTCCCTGCTTGTACTGGGCATACAGGTACAAGAGCTGCTCCCTGCTGGTCCTTTGAACCAGGCCTCGGAAGTGCGCGGCAGCCTTCTCAAACAGCTCTGTCAGGCTCTTGGACGCCTTGGTCTCTGGGCTCTGGAGGGATTCCACAACCCCGGAGTCATCCCCCGAGCTCAGCTCTCTGCCACTGTCACCCATGGTGGCTCCCGCAGGCAGGAATGGCAAAGCCATGTGACCTCCTGTCTTCTTCAGATGGGGTGTGATGCCAGGTTGGGGGCCTGGCCCACCAGTCTCGGTCTTGAGCCTGAGCTCAAGTTGGACCCAGGCTCACTTACTCACGCTTCTCGCTTAACTCTGCCTCCTTCTCTCCCCCTTCCCTCCCTGGGCGTGTGGGGCGGGCTCCACCACCCTCTGCAGCTCTCCCCTGCTGCCCGGTCTCTTCCAGCTACCCCAGGCTAACAGTGCGCTCAGGATAGGCCAGGTCCCTCCAGCGGCGCGGCCTTGTTTTGTTTTTAGTCTAGTTTTTATTGCTTGTTATCATTGGTGGATTTGTTTTTTGGTTTGGTTGCTCTCTTCTTTCTTTCTCTTTGTTTTAATTACTTTTTAATTTTTAATAATTTTTAAAATTTAATAACTTTATTTTATTTTATTTATTTGTTTTCCTTCTTTCTTTATTTTCCTCCCTTTTCTTCTGAGCTGTGTGGCTGACAGGGTCTTGGTGTTCTGGCCAGGTGTCAGGTTTGAGCCTCTCAGGTGGGAGAGCCGAGTTCAGGACACTGGTCCACCAGAGACCTCCCAGCCCCACGTAATATCAAACAGCAAAAGCTCTCCCAGAGATCTCCATCTCAACGATAAGACCCAGCTCCATTCAACGACCAGCAAGCTACAGTGCTGGATACCCTATGCCAAACAACTAGCAAGACAGGAACACAACCTACCCATTAGCAGAGAAGCTGCCTAAAATCTTAAGTTCACAGACACCAAAACACACCACCGGACATGGTCTTGCCCACCAGAAAGACAAGATCCAGCCTCATCCACCAGAACACAGGCACCAGTCCCCTCCACCAGGAATCCTACACAACCCACTGAACTAACCTTACCCACTGGGAGCAGACACCAAAGACAATGGGAACTATGAACCTGCAGCCTTCAAAAGGCGACCCCAAAGTCAATAAGTTAAGCAAAATGAGAAGACAGAGAAATATACAGCAGATGAAGGAGCAAGGTAAAAACCCACCAGACCAAACAAATGAAGAGGAAATAGGCAGTCTGCCTGAAAAAGAATTCAGAGTAATGATAGTAAAGATGATCCAAAATCTTGGAAATAGAATGCAGAAAATACAAGAAACGTTTAACAAGGACCTAGAAGAACTATGTCACAGAGCAAACAAACAATGATGAACAACACAATAAATGAAATTTAAAATTCTCTAGAAGGAATCAATAGCAGAATAACTGAGGCAGAAGAATGGATAAGTGACCTGGAAGATAAAATAGTGGAAATAACTACCACAGAGCAGAATAAAGAAAAAAGAATGAAACGAATTAAGGAAAATCACAGAGACCTCTGGGACAAAATTAAACAAACCAGCATTCGAATTATAGGGGTCCCAGAAGAAGAAGAGAAAAAAAAAGGGACTGAGAAAATATTTGAAGAGATTATAGTTGAAAACATCCCGAATATGGGTAAGGAAATAGTCAATCAAGTCCAGGAAGCACAGAGAGTCCCATATAGGATAAATCCAAGGAGAAACATGCCAAGACACATATTAATAATCAAACTATCAAAATTAAATACAAAGAAAAAGTATTAAAAGCAGCAAGGGAAAAGCAACAAATAACATACAAGGGAATCCCCATAAGGTTAACAGCTGATCTTTCAGCAGAAAATCTGCAAGCCAGAAGGGAGTGGCAGGACATATTTCAAGTGATGAAAGGGAAAACCTAGAACTAAGGTTACTCTATCCAGCAAAGATCTCATTCAGATTCAATGGAGAAATTAAAACATTTACAGACAAGCAAAAGCTAAGAGAATTCAGTACCACCAAACCAGCTTTACAACAAACGCTAAAGGAACTTCTCTAGGCAGGAAACACAAGAGAAGGAAAAGACTTACAATAACAAACCCCAAACAATTAAGGAAATGGTAATAGGAACATACATATTGATAACTACCTTAAATGTAAATGGATTAAATGCTCCAACCCAAAGACATAGACTGGCTGAATGGATACAAAAACAAGACCTGTATATATGCAGTCTACAAGAGACCCACTTCAGACCTAGAGACACATACAGACTGACAGTGAGGGGATGGAAAAAGATATTCCATGCAAATGGAAATCAAAAGAAAGCTGGAGTAGCAATTCTCATATCAGACAAAA
>NC_041220.1:48626059-48628189 GCF_002837175.3 Physeter macrocephalus
AAAAAAATCTGTAAAAAATACAAACTCATGGAGGCTAAACAATACTCTACTAAATAGCCAAGAGATCATTGAAGAAATCAAAGAGGAAATCAAAAAATACCCAGAAACAAATCACAATGAAAAGACAACAACCCAAAACCTGTGGGATGCAGCAAAAGCAGTTCTAAGAGGGAAGTTTACAGCAATACAATCCTACCTCAAGAAACAAGAAACATCTCAAATAAGCAACCTAATCTTACACCCAAAGCAATTAGAGAAAGAAGAACAAAAAAACCCCCCAAAGTTAGCAGAAGTGAAGAAATCTTAAAGATCAGATCAGAAACAAAGGGAAAAGAAATGAAGGAAACGACAGCAAAGATGAATAAAACTAAAAGCTGTTTCTTTGAGAAGATAAACAAAATTTATAAACCATTAGCCAGACTCATCAAAAAAAAAAAAAAAACAGAGAAGACTCAAATCAGTAGAATTAGAAATGAAAAAGAAGTAACAACTGACACTGCAGAAATACAAAGGATCATGAGAGGTGATTACAAGCAACTATATGCCAACAAAATGGACAACCTGGAAGAAATGGACAAATTCTTAGAAAAGCACAACCTTCCAAGACTGAACCAGGAAGAAATAGAAAATATGAACAGACCAATCACAAGCACTGAAATTGAAACTGTGATTAAAAATCTTCCAACAAACAAAAGCCCAGGACCACATGGCTTTACAGGCAAATTCTATCAAACATTCAGAAAAGAGCTAACACCTACCCTTCTCAAACTCTTCCAAAATATAGCAGAGGGAGGAACACTCTCAAACTCATTCTATGAGGCCACCATTACCCTGATACCAAAACCAGACAAAGATGTCACACAAAAAAGTACAGGCCAATATCACTGATGAACAGAGATGCAAAAATCCTCAACAAGGTCTTCCCTGGTGGCAGAGTGGTTAAGAATCTGCCTGCCAATGCAGGGGACATGGGTTCGAACCCTGGTCTGGGAAAATCCCACATGACGTGGAGAATCTGCCTGCCAATGCAGGGGACATGGGTTCGAACCCTGGTCTGGCAAAATCCCACATGACGTGGAGCAACTAAGCCCGTGTGCCACAACTACTGAGCCTGTGCTCTAGAGCCCACAAGCCACAACTGCTGAGACCACGCGACACAACTACTGAAGCCCATGTGTCTAGAGCTTGTGTTCCACAACAAGAGAAGCCACTGCAATGAGAAGCACGCGCACCCCAATGAAGAGTAGCCCCTGCTCACCACAACTAGAGAAAGCCTGCACGCAACAGGAAGACCCAACACATCCAAAAATAAATGATAATAATTTTAAAAATCCTCAACAAAATACTAGCAAACAGAATCCAACAGCACATTAAAAGGATCATACACCATGATCAAGTGGGGTTTATTCGAGGAATGCAAGGATTCTTCCGTATACACAAACCAATCAATATGATAAACCATACTAACAAATTGAAGGAGAAAAACCATATGATCAGCTCAATAGATGCAGAAAAAGGTTTTGACAAAATTCAACACCCATTTATATTAAAATCCTTCCAGAAAGTAGGCATAGAGGGAACTTACCTCAACATAATAAAGGCCATATATGACAAACCCACAGCCAACATCATCCTCAAGGGTGAAAAACTGAAACCATTTCCACTAAGATCAGGAACCAGACAAGTTTGCCCACTCTCACCACTACTAATCAACATAGTTTTGGAAGTTTTAGCCACAGCAATCAGAGCAGAAAAAGAAATAAAAGGAATCCAAATCAGAAAAGAAGGAAAACTGTCACTGTTTACAGATGACATGATACTATACCCAGAGAATCCTAAAGATGTTACCAGAAAACTACTAGAGTTAATCAGTGAATTTGGTAAATTCAGTAGCAGGATACAAAATAATGCACAGAAATCTCTTGCATTCCTATACCCTAATGATGAAAAATCTGAAAGAGAAATTAAGGAAACACTCCCCTTTACCATTGCAACAAAAAGAATAAAATACCTAGGAATAAACCTACCTAGGGAGACAAAAGACCTGTATGCAGAAAACTATAAGACACTGATGAAAGAAATTTAAAATGATACAAACAGATGGAGAGATATACCATGTTCTTGGATTGG
>NC_041220.1:48628777-48647322 GCF_002837175.3 Physeter macrocephalus
CAAAGGAAACCATAAACAAGACGGAAAGACAACCCTCAGAATGGGAGAAAATACTTGCAAACAAAGCAACTGACAAAGGATTAACCTCCAAAATATACATGCAGCTCATGCAGCTCAATATCAAAAAAACAAACAACCCAATCCAAAAATGGGCAGAAGACCTAAATAGACATTTCTACAAAGATATACAGATTGCCAACAAACACATGAAAGGATGCTCAACATCACTAATCATTAGAGAAATGCAAATCAAAACTACAATAAGGTATCACCTCAGACCAGTCAGCATGGCCATCATTTAAAAATCTACAAACAATAAACGCTGGAGAGGGTGTGGAGAAAAGGGAACCCTCTTGCACTGTTGATGGGTGCGTAAATTGATACAGCCACTATGGAGAACAATATGGAGGTTCCTTAAAAAACTAAAAGTAGAACTGGTTTGGCCACATTGACAAGGAGCATGATGCACCCAGTAACTTCAAGCTGCCTTACGAGCATGGAGGAAAAACTTCCTTAGCCTAGCTCAGGATTCCAGGGAGTGATTTTCAACCCCCTGAGAAAACCATAATTCAAAAAGAGTCATGTACCACAATGTTCATTGCAGCTCTATTTACAATAGCCAGGTCATGGAAGCAACCTAAGTGTCCATCAACAGATGAATGGATAAAGAAGATGTGGCACATATATACAATGGAATATTACTCAGTCATGAAAGGAAATGAAATTGAGTTATCTGCAGTGAGGTGGATGGACCTAGAGTCTGTCATACAGAGTGAAGTAAATCAGAAAGAGAAAAACAAATGCCATATGCTAACACATATATATGGAATCTAAAAGAAAACTGGTTCTGATTAACCTAGGGGCAGGACAGGAATAAGGACACAGACATAGAGTATGGACTTTAGAACATGGGGAGGGGGAAGGGTAAGCTGGGATGAAGTGAGAGAGTGGCATGGATGTATATACACTACCAAATGTAAAATAGATAGCTACTGGGAAGCAGCCACATAGCACAGGGAGATCAGCTCCGTGCTCTGTGACCACCTAGAGGGGTGGGAGGGAGACGCAAGAGGGAGGAGATATGTGGATATATGTGTATGTATAGCTGATTCACTTTGTTATACAGCAGAAACTAACACACCATTTGTAAAGCAATCATGCTCCAATAAAGATGTTAAAAAAAATCAAAGAAAAAAAAGAAAAAGTCACAGTTACTAATGGACATAATGGGTTACAAATCACAACCGCAGTAATGGTAAAAAGGGAACAAATATTGCATGCATCAAAAACTGAATTTTGCAACCCTACAAAAGGTGTACGTGTGCTTAAATAAAGACATGAACCTTCTAAATAAATAAATAAAATAAAATAAAATAAAAGAGACATAACAACTAAATTCAATGCGTCAACCTGGACTGTGTCCTGAACTAATGGGGAAAATAATATTGTAAAGGATATTGATGGGATATTTTGCAAAATTATAATATGGATCATAGATTAAAGTAATGTACCAATGGTTATATACAAATATATTCTAAAGAAGTACGTGTAACTGTAGTAAGAGGTAAAGGAGTGTGATGTATGCAACTTATGAATGTTTCAGGAGAAATAATTAATATTATGCAAAATTGTGCATCCATACATATGTGCTTTACAGAGATAGTGAATTATAAAAGAAACGTGGGAAAATGATAAAAGTTGATCGATTCATTATATTGTACTGATTGCTACTGACTTGTTCACTTTAAAATGGTTACTTTTATATTATGTGAGTTTCACCTCAATGAAAAAAAATGATGGATTTGAGTAAAGGGTATAAAGGGCATACAGAATTTTTCTGTACTACTCTGCAATTTTTCTGTAAGTATAAAATTATTTTAAAGTAAAAAGTTAAAGAAACCTCTATGTATCCATTAGGTTCCAAGAAAATTGAAACCACAGTAGGTGGCTCAACAGAGAGAATTTAACTTGGATACTAAATTAGTAATACAGACCTTAAAGGTCTGAAAAAAAGGAAAGGGACACTGAGGTAAAGCCTGCAGGTAGCATCTGCCATGTTCTAGGAAGGGCTCCACAGAGCTGAGACTCAGGCCTCTGAGGGCTACAGTGGTTCAGGGAGCCTGGAAAAATGTCTGGAGGCTGAAACTAGCTGCTGCTTCTGCCAGGGTAAAGGAGCATTGCGGACCAAAGTTCCTGCTTCCTCCTCCTGCCTTCAAGTCTCCCTATAGTGCCCCCTGTTGGCAGAACCTAACAGCAGCCAGCTGACAAAGAATGAAAGTAAACTGTAGAGTTCTAGTCCCGCCATCACAAAGCCCAGCACAGAGGTTTCAAAACCACTAACACATAGGACTCAAGGTAGTTGGAAAGCAATTCTTTCTGGGTTTGATAAAAGCTGAGTAACAGGCAGACTCCACATATCAGAATTCTGAGATGCCTAAAAAGCCCAGCTCAGAAGAAAATCATAGTCTTAAATACAAACACTCATAGAGCCTATTCACATTATTTATAGTAGTTATGTTCTATAAAGTGGCCACAAACACTGCATTAGTGAATACTGAACCATTGCTCTAGGGAAAATACAGGGTTAGTTTCCTATGAGCTTCTGGTCACAACATTTTTGTCAAACAATTAATACATAACCTAGTTTTATGGGTGTTTATGTTTAAAGACACCTTATTTAACATAAACTTTTTTTGCAGGGGTGGGGCTGTGCAGCATGTGGGATCTTAGTTCCCTGACCAGGGATCGAACCTGCACCCCCTGCAGTGGAAGCTCAGAGTCTTAACCACTGGACTGCTAGGGAAGTCCCCTAACGTATACATTTTTGATTGATTAACACTGAACTCATGTTCAACAGCACCATAACTCATGCCTGAGTAAAGCTCATCTAGCACATGTGTTTTCTCCTTAAGGCTCATCACAAGTTTTTTGTACTTGGGAATACTAGGCAACAGCTCAGTACTTAACATGGTGGGGCATAAATATGGAAATCACCACCAAAAAACACAAAAATGTGGCACTAAATAGACTGTGGAAGGGACACTTTAGAGTATGAGAGCTAAAACAAGAAGGCAGAGTTTCACCTTGTTCAACCCCATCTGGGAACAAACATTATCAGCTGACTCAAATTTTTTGCTGCTCTGCATGTCTGTGAACGATGTACAGCCTTCTTGTACAGCCTCAGGCAAAAGTGCCTGAGGATCAACTGTATATAAGTGCAGTAGGGAGTTCTGACATGAATCCTAGTGGTCCCTGCCTCCCGGAATTCACACCCTTGTGTAATCTTTTCCCCTGGAGTGTGGGCTACACATAATGATTCCCTTTTAATGAATAGAACATGGTGACAGAGATGGATTGAAGCTTCTTTCTGTCATAAGGTTTTTGTAGGGGAGGAAAAAAAATCTTCTCCTTCTACCCTTCTAAGTTCTAGCTGGGACCTCTGTACCAAAAGACAGATTAACAAGAGAAAAACTGAAGTTACTAACATGTATATCTCATATATACGTGGGAGAGACTCAGGGAAAGGGTAACTCCAAGAGGTGGCTTAGAATTCTGGCTTACACAGCATCTTCAACAAAGAACAATAAATTTGTAGAGAAATGACAGGACAAAGGAAACTGGTTTTAGTCTTCCAAGGAAAGGTAAATATATGGGGAACCAATGGGAGATAAAGGCTAGTTAGTAAAGTTGGTTATGTAGATTCCTCTGGTGCCAGCTCCAGGCTGATATGAGCCTAAAGCTGTCTCTGATAATTTTTATCTTTCCTGGTAGAGAGAGGAGAGGGCCACCTTTGAAAATTTATGTCCTGCTTTTAGGAAAATAAGGGAAGGGCAGAGAGCTTTTCCTGTATTTGCTTCTTCTCAATTGCCTTGAGCTCAAAATGATTTTTATATTAAAGAGGCAATATTTTGGGGTGACAAATTCTTGCTTTCTTCATTACAAAGGACTGACTTTCATCTTACTGGTGTTTTTGTCCCTGGCTCCTCTCCCACGCCTACCCTGATGGAGAAGCCTTCCTGTCAAGGAACTAAGGGCAACCTTGGACCAACAGCCAGAGAGGAACTGATTCCTACCAACAACCACTGGATGAGCTTGGACGTGGTTCTGTCCCAGCTGAGCTTGGAGTGACTGTGTCCTGGGCTGACACCTTGATTGCAGCCTCACAATAGACCCTGGAGCAGAGGGCAGGTGAAACCTGGATTTCTGACCCACAGAAACTGTGAGATAATAGATGTATGTTATTTTAAGTCACCAAGTCTTAGGATAATTTATTAGCAATAGATAACTCACACAAGAAAAATTAAATAAATTAGGCACTGAATTTTTCAAATTTAACAGAAAAACAGAATAAACCTAAGGAAAGCAAAAATAAAGGATGAATACAAATATTAACATATTAGAGAATTGAAAAATTGTAGAACTAATAAATAAACCCAAGAAGTGAATTCTTTGAAAAGCAATAAACTGCTAACCAAAGAAAAAACAAAATGATACACAAAATAAAAAATTAGAATGGGGAAATAAGCACAGATATAGAAAAACATTTTTAAGTACTTGGTTCAACTTTATGCATTATTAAAAGATATTACTCAGTCATGAAAAAGAATGAAATAATGCCATTTGGAGCAACACGGATGCACCTAGAGATTGTCATATTAAGTAAGTCAGACAAAGACAAATATTATAGCATATCACTTATATGTGGAATCTAAAAAAATAATATAAATAAACTTATTTACAAAACCGAAATAGACAAGGACCTACTGTATAGCACAGGGAACTATATTCAATGTCTTATAACAACCTATAATGGAAAAGACTCTGAATTATATATACATTATATAATATATATAATGTATATATAATTGAATCACTTTGCTGTACACCTGAAGCTAAAATAACATTGTAAAGTAACCATATTTCAATTAAAAATGGTAAAAAAAAAAAGAATAAAAATGAAAAAAAAATCTTTAAGATAAAATGTTTATTTCACACCTGATTTTCTTCCTTTTCCTTGTGGGGAAGTCAGTTAATGTAAACTTGGGCTTTGTGGCTTTATCCTGACCATTCTCTATAATTCAGGATGAAACTGGCTAAAAGTCTCCCAAGAGTAGTATTCTTCAACCTGCATGTTTACAACCTATTAAAGGTTCATGAAATCTGTGTAGTGGATCTTGACCAGAATTTTAAAATAGAATATAAAAATCTGAGCACATAATAAGGGTAAATATTGTTTTCATAAAACTTGTACTTCTGTTGTGTGTGTGTGTCACCAAGTCCAAGCTCCCTCTGCTTGCCGCAGGACAGGCCAATAAATCGGAGACGAGGAATACGAGAAGATGGCAGACTAATGTCTCAAAATAACCATCTTATCGGGGTCTGGATGCCAGTTTCTTTTATAGCACAGAGAGGGGGAGGAGATGAGGAAGTAAAGTAAAAAGGCCGTACGTTTTGCAATATCCCCTGGAATGGCCAGCCTCGGGGAGGGGATGTGTTAATTTCTTCTTTCTTGCAGGCATCCACAGGTGGACAGGGTCTGGATGTTTCCCTGAACAAAGGCACTTTGGTTTAACATTCAGGCAGAGGGGCAGGGTTCCCCGAGGCAGGCCATTATGTAGAGACAGTATCCTTTTAGTGAACAAAAGCACAGAAAGCAAAGGTTAAAGTTAAACAAACAGATCCGACATGTAGTCTGATTTGGCTCTTCCCTGTTACATGTTGTGAGTGTCTGCACCTCAGTTGCTGTGTAAAATGTATTTCTAACTCTTTGTCCACTTCAAAAGTGTTTGAAAGCCACTAGTGCACAGGACTCAGGGTACATGGAATGTAATTCTGTACACACAAATGACTCCCGAGAGTATCTTTAATTGTGAACCCTAACACCAAAACAGGAAGGTACAACTTTTCTCCATTAAAATGTATACCACAACCTTACAGCCTTCAAATTCTGACTCATTTTTTCCAGGGGTTAACTTTCCTTTCTCCACCTGCTGCATAATGTCATTGATGATTTCCATCTGTTCCAGTGGTCTTGTATTTCACGGCAACCCCTAGACTTCTTCAGTTTTTTCCATTTAAAAATTATGCTTGCATGTTTTTCATATTGAGAATCTGTTCATTTCTTGCTACATGGTGGATTCCTGAACTTTGACTGTGCTATTTTTCCTTTAGTTTTAAGTTATATAGTTTTTTCATATTGAGTCTGCCTAAAATATACAAAGACAAAAGAATAATGTTGAGGACCAAGCCGTCTCACCAGTCCTTTGGGCTGTCCTCGCCTCCTACCTTAATTCCTCCTTTCTGCTCTTCTCTACTCTATTCCTAAATATTGCACTGAGGAGGTGTTCACGTTCCTCTCTCTCAGCCTTTTGTCTGGGGGAAGCCAGCTGCCATGGTGTAAGCAGCTCTATGGAAAGACCTGCATGGCAAGGAACTGTTGACTTGGCTGACAGCAAAGACCAGAAGCCTAACAACAGCCACGAGTGAGCTTAGAAGTGGATCCTCACCTAGTCAAGACTTGAGATGACTATATTCCTGACAATATAATTGCTTCCTTGTGAGAGATCCTGAGCCAAAAGACCCAACAACACCGGATCCAGGTTCCTGACCCACAGAAACTGAAATGATGTTTGTTTTATTGTTCTGACTTGCTATGATTTAGGGTAATTTGTTACACAGAAAAGGGAACTAATCCAGGGGCAATTCACCGATTATGTGAGCTTTGGTTGAAGGCGTGGCTCAGCCTCCATTAAGGCTATTGAAAAGAGCCAGACATGGTCTGCCCTCAATTCACTGAGAACATGGGCACGTGTGGGCTCAGCCTATTCAGAAACAGCCTGGGATTTGGTGACCTAAAGATGTAGGGATCGATCGTTGAGAAATGATTCTTCACAGTGGCTGCTCTGAGTATCCCACAGTAGAGGTACTAAAGGCAGCTTTTTGGCCAGGCTGTTCCTGCAGTAAATCTTGGTCTCTGGTCCTCAATTTTCCTAACTGTAAAATGGAGATAATAACAGTTCCTATAACATATGGTTGTTGTGAGAATTACATGGATTCAAAATATTAAAAGTACTTAGGTTAGCACGTGGCATACATTTGTGTTGACTTTTATTATAGAAAGATTATCTGAAATGGGGAGAGTCAATGGAGGACTTCCGAGTAGCAATGCCCTGCTTCACCACCTCCAAGTCATTCAATTTCCCCTACATAGGAGAGGCTTCAGATGCCCAGGGTAGTTTGCTTCTTCAGGGTTGAGCTGCTGACACACCTCACGCTGAGAAGTGGGATCAGGGCATCCCCAGGTCTTCCCTTGGGCTACCCCAAGAAACCAGCACTTCCTGAGGGCTTACTGTGTGACTAGCATTAGTCTACCTGCATGCCTTGTTGGTATTAACTCATCCCAGCAACCTTGTGTGGCAGCTATTCGCTATTTTACAGATGAACAAACTGAGGCACAGAGAGGTCAAGTAACTTACCCAAGGTCACACAGCTAATGAGTAGCAGAGCTTTAAATTTGGGCAGTCTGGCTCCAGGCTGTGCTCCTAAACACTCTCAGGTGAAGAGGTTCAGTCCTACCAACCTCAACAGGGGCTCAACTCAAGCACCCAGTAACCACCTCATGTACTGGTCACTGTCATAGGCTGATATAATGGCCCCCAATGATATCCATGTCCTAATGTCTAGAACCTGTGAATGTCACCTTAGATGGCAAAAGGGACTTTGCAGATGTGACTGAAATAGAAGACTTTGAAAGGCAAACACTATCCTGGATCATCCAGATGGGTCTGAACATAGTCAGGTGTCCCTATCAGAGGCGGGCAGAAGGGGATTTGAGTACAAAATAGCAAGTAGGAGACCTGAGGATGGAAACAAGAGGTTGGATCGATTTGAGGAAGGAGCCAGGAGTCAAGGAATGCAGGCAGCCTCCAGAAATTAGAAAAGTTAGATTCTCCCCTACATCCCTAGAAAGAGCCAGACCTGCTAATACCTTGTGTCTGGCTCAAATTGATTTTGGACTTTTGACTTCCAGGAAGTGGAAGAGAACAAATGTGTGTTGTTTTAAGCATGTGGTCATTTGTTACAGTAGCAACAGGAAACTAATAGTCGCCAACTCTGAGGGGGCCTCATTTCAGGCGTGTGGCATTGGGGCAGGGACTGCAGGCAGTCCTGCCACCCTCCCCCACTCCCCCCACCCCAATCAGTCACCTGTCAAATCAACTGTCAGCTGCTCTCATGCCTTCATTCACCTATTTATTGAGTGCCTCTTAGGGTCGAGGTGCCACTGTAAGTCCTGGGCTTATAATAAGCAGTAAACGAGACAGAAATGCCATCTCAGGGCTTCCTGTCCAATGAAGGAGAAACATACACACACGCATACACAAGTGAAGAAACCAATACTCTGAAGACAGCCATCTGTTGAGCTTAGGCCTCAGTCATCTCTCATCTGGGTAACCTCACAGGCTTCTAGCTGCCTCCTCGTGGAAGAAATACTCGTCTGGTTCCTATTTGTGTCAGATCCCATGTGATGCACCTTCATTCTTGCAGTCCCCTCACCCCAACCAATGCATTCAGCCCACCACAGAGGAATTTTCTTAAATGGCCCACATGCCTGAGGGATCAAGACCAAACTCCTGAACGTGGCTGAAAAGACCCTTCACCCTTTGGACACTGCGTTCCACTCCAGCCTCATCCCACCCTCCCCTTGCCCTGCCTGGCTTTGCCCTCCAGCCTAGCTGACCCAATGGTGTTCTTAGCTAGGCTAAGACCCCTCTCTAGGCCTTTGCCTGTCTACTTCCTGCCTGGGATGCCCTTCCCCATTCCCTTTCCAGAAAGCCTTTTTAGGATCCTCAAGGCTGGGATGGATTTTCATGGTACTTGGGGAATATCCCAAACATAGCACCTACCATACAGTAATATGTTTACATGTCATTTTCCCTCACTGATTTTCAAGCTCCGTGGGAATAGGACTGACCACTTTATACGTCTTGGAATTGTTAGTGCACCGTAAAAATCTCCAGGCACGCAGTAAGCCTTGTATTTTCTGAATTAACCACTGTGAGTGTGGACGTTTTACAAAATAACCATAGGAGTGAAGAGAAAGAAGTCATTCATGAGGGTTAGGTGTGCCTTTCGGAGAATGTTGAAATTTCAGACATGCTTCACGGAAGCACCAAGGCTTGGCAGGGCTTTTACGTGCTGGCAATCTGGAGTCTGGTTTTTGGAGATGAAGGTGTGCTTAGGAGGCTGGGGAGGAAGCTGAGGGGACGAAGTCTAACCAGGGTGAGACAGTGGCTTTAAGCAGGAAAGTTTCAAGGAAATAGAAAGGTTTTTTAAAACCACCTTGGTGAGGTGCATGGGCCTTAATTATTGAGGTGTCAGAAAACTGTTGAAGGTGCATAAGTGGCTGGGCTTCTTTGGTGTATTGGACAGGTCATTACAGAAGTAGAAGATCATTCTCCAGAGACATGTTAAAAGAACCACTTCTAAACGCTCCATGTCTGCCTGTGTAAACACTCATCCTTGAGGGAAAGAACAGGAATGGCTCTTCCTTTATTTGAACCAGGCTGCTTTAAAATGGCTCAGACTGTCCCAGGGAGGAAGAAGGACCCAGAGAGCTGGCAGAGAAGGGTTGGCCCAGGGCTAGGAGGCAGTTGAGCCCCCAGGAAGCCAAGATGCTAGAGGTGAATCTCCAAAGAGCTCCATGATTCTGTGCTCTTGTCAGAAAAACAAATATCGTATATTAATGCATTTTTGTGGAATCTGAAAAAATTGGTATAGACGATCTTATTTACAAAGCAGAAATAGAGACACAGATGTAGAGAACAAATTTATGGATACCAAGGGGGAAGGGGCTGTGGGATGAGTTGGGAGATTGGGATTGACATATAAACACTATTGATATAAAATAGATAACTAATGAGAACCTACTGTATAGCACAGGGAACTCTACTCAGTCCTCTGTGGTGACCTAAATGGGAAGGAAATCCAAAAAAGAGGGGATATATGTATACGTATAGCTGATTCACTTTGCTGTACAGTAGAAACTAACACAACATTGTAAAGCAACTATACTCCGATAAAAATTAAAAAAAAAAATCCTGAAGGGGGATGGGCATCTTCATTGTGCGTTTAAAGTTTGTTTACTCCCTGTGGCTGGTTCTTTGATTGCTGCGCTTCAGGATATTTGCATAAGAATGTGACACAATGGGACAATAGTTACACAAACCCCTAGGTGGGTTGGTTTCCGGAGAGAATTGGAGGATTGACCTTTAACCCTTCTGGGAATCTCTACAGCAACTGAATGGACTGAAGAGCTAATTCAGAAGATGGGCTGGGTGGGGCCTGATATGGGTTTCTCTTTTAATTGTTTTTAGGCTTACAAGGAGATAAGGGAGGGAGAAATCTCTCTTTTGCGCCTGCACCAGCATCCCCTCCCCCTCACTCTGGCCTGGCACACTGCCACTTCACTCCATACCCCCCATGTGCTCCCACTAAAAGGACAAGACCCCCCCCACCTCCTCCAGTTGCCACCAAAAGTAGCCTTTTCCTAGGGGCCAGAGGTTTTTGGTCGTTCCTGGTCTGTGACTGTATCCTGAAGCCAAATCTCTTCCCTGCCTCTATGTCATAACCTCACCAACCCCACGTGGTGCCACCTCACTCAACATTTCTTCAAAGACTTGGTGTTGTTGAAACAGGAGGGAAGGGGGCAGGGCACAACCTTTGAAAGAATGACATAGTGGGAGGACATGAAAAACTGATTAGAACCAAATGGGTCCAAGATGGCGGACAAGTTGACTTCCAATAGGCCTTGAGCCTCAGCATATGCTCACTGTAACACATCAGCAAGCTAAATGACACACCACAGGCGGCATGACACTTCCAAGGCCGACCATAAGGATCAAAAAGTGGGTGGTGGCCCAATTCCTGGAAATCCCCACCCCTTCCTGAAATAGCTAGACTACTCCTCCCACTTATTAGCCTACGAAATTACCCACCCCTCTAAAAACTGACAACACCATACCCTGGTATTTTTCTCACCTTTTGAGACGGCCCACACTCTGTATGTGGAGTGTGTTTCTCCCAAATAAATCCACCTCTTACCTATCACTTTGTCTCTCACTGAATTCTTTCTGTGATGAGACATCAGGAACCTGAGCTTCATTAAGTCCTGAAAACAGGTGTGTGATCTCACTTGGAAGACTGTGGGTTTTGGCTGGCTTCGAGTCCCAGCCTCATGGGTTCAAGTCCCAGCTGCATAGGTTCGAGTCCCCATCTGAGTTTTGGATGGGTTCAAGTTCAAGGGTTTTGGCCAGGTTCCAGTAACGGCCACATGGGTTCGAGTCCCAATCTGAGGTGCACGGTTTCATTGTCACCAAGGTCACTGCAGTGGGTGTTACTAGTGAAGTTGTTTGTGACATTTTAGCCTAAAAAATAAAATCCTTCATTTTGATGTGATGGAGAATGTTGGGCTGTACCCCACAGGCCTACAAGGCCTGTACTTGCCCAGCTTCTAGACCAAAGAAAGAGCCCGGAGTCAGCGACAGACATCAATGATTTAATGGATGGGGGGAGCTTATGCATCTGAAGCAAGGCCCTGGAGTGACCCCCCCCACCTTGTGTGTCCTATGGAGGGCAGGACGCGGTGACAGGTGGGCAGGACGTGGTGACAGTCTGCGTGGGGAGGGGAAAGGGAGGTTACCAGTTACAGGGGGAATTAAGTCAGGTTGGCTCATCAGCAGGGAAACCAGCAGAGAGGCCCACCCCTCACCGCCCCTTTGACAAGAACAGTCACTAGCTGGGGCTCCGGCAAGTACCTATGAAGGTCGGTCAGGTGAGTAGGGTATAGGTGAAGCAGGTACTGGTCAGCAGGGGATGTACAGAGAGCAAGAGAACAGCCATCTTGGGTGGTCTGACCACACAAGAAATATAGAATGCTTAAATGTAACTGCGAGGAAAATTGGGGATCATATACATCTTTCCTGATTTGGGCCTCATGCAGAAGAGATTGCTCATCACTAATCCATGCCAGCTTTACTGCCTTCTCAGGGCTTCACGGAAGGGGCACACAGGTCTCTTAGTACTCGTGAGATCCTTGAAGCTAGAGGCCGTGTCATATTTATTCCTGGCACGGCCTCACAGCTGACATTCAGTGAGGCCGTTCCTTTACTTAGGAGAGAAGTTGCCCATGTTCTCTGGGCCAACTTCTCCCTCACACCCTTCCCTTTCTGCATAAGTCATAGACTCAGGTCTCCCCCCTGCAAAATCAAACCAAACAAGTGTCCCCATAATCCATTACGCTCCTCATCCCACTTTCTCTCACTTGCCCCTGACATCAGCCTTAGCTACTGTTTTCTCCCTGTCGTTCTAGGAAAAAAGAGAGCGACCAGGTCCACTTGTCCTATTCCCCAACATTCTGACATCTGCTTTCCGTTTTCATTACTCACGGACACTGTCCTCGCTGCATTCATCAGTAGCCTCTTCGTCGACAAACCAGCAAGGCCCCGATTAGTCTCTTCACAGGCGTTGCTGTTGATTATTTCCCCTTGACATGCTGCCACCCTGGCCTCCCCAACGACACACTGTCCTGGCTCTGCAAGGACCTTCTCAGGCCGCCTCTCCCCTTCCCCGCGTCGGAGCCTCCCTTTATTCCCTCAAACACAGGTGTTGCTAAGGGTTCTAATACTGATCTACTCCGCCTCCCTCCCATCTAGAGCCTTGCTCCTCAACGTGTTCCACCTGGACCAGCAGCATTGGTTTCATTGAGAGTGCGTTAGAAACGCAGAATCTTAGGTCCTACCCTGGACTTCCTGCATCAGAATCTGTATTTTATTTTATTTATTTTTAAATTTATTGATTTATTGTTTTTTATTGTTTTGGCTGCGTTGGGTCTTCAGTTGCTGCACACGGGCTTTCTCTAGTTGCAGTGAGCCCGGGCTACACTTCATTGCCGTGCGCGGGCTTCTCATTGTGGTGCTTCTCTTGCTGTGGAGCATGGGCTCTAGGCACGCGGGATCCAGTAGTTATCTTCCCGGACCGGGGCTCGAACCCGCGTCCCCTGCATCGGCAGGCGGACGCGCAACCACTGCGCCACCAGGGAAGCCCTAGCAGCCACATTTAAAAGTGAAAAGAAACATGTGAAATTAATTGTCATCATAGTTTATTGAACTCAATAAATACAAACTTATAATTTCAACGTGTAATCCATATAAAAATCATTGAAATATTTCACACTCCTTCTTCTGTTAAGTTTTTGAAATTCAGTGTGTATTTTACCCTTACACCACATCTCACTTCACACCAGCCACATTTCAAGTGTTCAATAGCCACATGGCTAATTCCTATAGTATTAGAAAATGCAGCTCTAGAGTTTAGCTTGCAGATGAGAACTTAAGGTTAAAGTAAAAATAATCTATGAGTGAACCCAGATTCAGCACGTATTAGCTTTGTGATCGTGAGCAAATTACTCCTCTCTGGTTTCCTTTCCTCATCATATGCACAGGGAATAATATTAACTATTTTACAGGGTCACAGTGAAGATTAGAGATAACGTATGTAAAAGTACATAGCTATTACTTGATAAATGGTGACTATTAATACTCTCCTCTATTTTCTGGGCTTTATCTAATTATATGCAAATTTTGCCTCTTTAATAAGTGACACATTAATCACCATCATTATTTTTTGCATAAAGGTGTCTTACAATTTAATGGTAAAACTGTTAGTGCTTCTCCATGTGCTTTTTAGTAACTGATTCAAAATATAAACAATTTAAATCCTTGCTTCCTCAGTTAGATGAGGGCATAGACTGTGGAGGTTCATATCCAAGCTGCGTCACTTACCAGCTGTGTCTCAGTTTCCCCATCTAAATAGGGCTAAAAATACTCTCTATCTTATGGGGTTTGTTGTGAAGATTAAAGGAATAAATACATAGAAATTCCTTACACCAGTATCTGACCCATAGAAGGCATTACACAAGTTATAATGTTAATAAAGGACCTATTCACGGTAACAATTATGAAGAGTTTGGGGATATTGGAAATGCCTAAGTTAAAATGTTAAATAAAAGAAACAACCCAAAATGGTTTTTATAGTACAATCACAGCTATATTAAAATCAAAGTAGCTTAGAATTATGGCTAGGAGTAAGACACCAAATATTAATTTTGATTGTGTTTGGAAGACAGAATTTTTTATTTTTTTAATATTTGTTTATTTGGCTGTGCTGGGTCTTAGTTGCAGCATGCGGGATCTTTGTTGCGGCATGCGTGTGGGATTTAGTTCCCTGACCAGGGATCGAACCCGGGCCCCCTGCATTGGGAGCAAGCGAAGAGTCTTAACCACTGGACCACCAGGGAAGTCCTGGGAGACAGAATTTTGAGTGATTTTTTTCTTTCTGCTTTTCTAAATATGTATTAATTTTGTAATTAGGAGGAGCAAATTAACTTTATTTCTTAAATTGATTACTGGTTGAGAGTAGGGGGCTCTGGAATAATACTCCCTGGGGTTCCCTTGAGGGCATTATGGTAAGTGAAATAAGTCAGTCAAAGAAAGACAAGTACTGTATGATCTCACTTACATGTGGAATCTAAAAAGAAGTCAAACTCAAAGAAACAGAGAATAGAATGCTGATTTACAGGTGCTGTATGGGTAGTGATAATGGGGAGATGTTGGCCAAAGGGTACAAACTTCCAGTTATAACATGAACAAGTTCTGGGGAACAGCATGGTGACTACAGAATTAATAATGTTGTATTATATATTTGAAAGTTGCTGAGAGTAGATTTTTAAATGTTCTCATCACAGACACATAAAATTTGTGATTATGTGAGGTGATGGATATGTTAATTAACTTTTTTGTGGTAATCAGTTCACATACATTATGTGTATCAAATCATCATACTGTATACTTAAACTTGCACAATGTTATATGCCAATGATATCTCAGTAAATCCGGAAAACAAGAAATGAGGAAGAAAAGATTTACTTCACAGACTTCAGAGAAGCAAATTTTAATTTTATTTAAATTTTTTAAAGTATTAAAACAAAACCCAAGATTCTCTGGGTTCCAATTCTGGCTATGCTTTTCCTAGCTGGTGACCTTGGATAACTTGCTTAACTCCTCTGTGCCTTGATTTCCTCATCTATGAAGTGGGAATAATAATTATACTTAACTCATAAGAGTGGTTGTGAGAATTAAATTATACAATACCTGTAAAGGGCTTAGGAAAATGCCTGGCACATAATCACAACGGTTTGTGATAATGAAGATGATGAAGATGAAGATGAGGGAGGAGGGGTGGGGAGGAAGAGAAAGAGAAGGTTTATGTTAGTGATGTGTGCCTCCCCTGGGTTTGAATCCTGATTAGCTGTTGGAGTTTGGGCATGTTTCTTAAATTCTCTGTCTTAGCTTTCTCATCTGTAAATGGAATAATAACACAGGCAATATCCACGGATTTCACGAAATTGATACAGGGAATAAGTAAGATCATTCATGTACAGGGCCTGGGTCACAGTAAGCTCATTAATATTAAGTAGTTCTAAAAAGTTAAACTGGAAAACAAGGTCTACTTCACAGGTTACCGTTAAGATAAAATGAGCACTTTGAAAACTAAAGTACCATAGAAATCAAGCACTAGTTAAAATGTCAATTCATTTCCACTAGATGGCAGTAGGCATCACCAAATACAGCTGAACTCAACTAAACAAAGAGCTGAGGGAGAACACAAATACAGGATAGTTTTCATAGAGTTACTTACTTGGCCTAGTCCCACTTCTGTGATTATGAGGGAATGTGGATGAAAGGCATGTTATTTCAAATGAGTGAACTACCCGCTTGGGCTTAGGAATCTTTTTGTTTGATGTAGACTGTATTTTCCAGACTAGACCTGGACTGAACCAGGGAGTATGTCACAGATCAACACTGACACACAGATACAGGAGGCAGAAAAGAAACAGATCTGCCAATGTACTAACTTGTGCCTCTTTGGGCAAATTATTTCTCATCTCTAAACCTCTCATTAAGGTTTGCTGAATAGCCACAAAAATTTGTATGTGATCAAAAAGTGGGTGGTGGCCCAATTCCTGGAAATCCCCACCCCTTCCTGAAATAGCTAGACTACTCCTCCCACTTATTAGCCTACGAAATTACCCACCCCTCTAAAAACTGACAACACCATACCCTGGTATTTTTCTCACCTTTTGAGACGGCCCACACTCTGTATGTGGAGTGTGTTTCTCCCAAATAAATCCACCTCTTACCTATCACTTTGTCTCTCACTGAATTCTTTCTGTGATGAGACATCAGGAACCTGAGCTTCATTAAGTCCTGAAAACAGGTGTGTGATCTCACTTGGAAGACTGTGGGTTTTGGCTGGCTTCGAGTCCCAGCCTCATGGGTTCAAGTCCCAGCTGCATAGGTTCGAGTCCCCATCTGAGTTTTGGATGGGTTCAAGTTCAAGGGTTTTGGCCAGGTTCCAGTAACGGCCACATGGGTTCGAGTCCCAATCTGAGGTGCACGGTTTCATTGTCACCAAGGTCACTGCAGTGGGTGTTACTAGTGAAGTTGTTTGTGACATTTTAGCCTAAAAAATAAAATCCTTCATTTTGATGTGATGGAGAATGTTGGGCTGTACCCCACAGGCCTACAAGGCCTGTACTTGCCCAGCTTCTAGACCAAAGAAAGAGCCCGGAGTCAGCGACAGACATCAATGATTTAATGGATGGGGGGAGCTTATGCATCTGAAGCAAGGCCCTGGAGTGACCCCCCCCACCTTGTGTGTCCTATGGAGGGCAGGACGCGGTGACAGGTGGGCAGGACGTGGTGACAGTCTGCGTGGGGAGGGGAAAGGGAGGTTACCAGTTACAGGGGGAATTAAGTCAGGTTGGCTCATCAGCAGGGAAACCAGCAGAGAGGCCCACCCCTCACCGCCCCTTTGACAAGAACAGTCACTAGCTGGGGCTCCGGCAAGTACCTATGAAGGTCGGTCAGGTGAGTAGGGTATAGGTGAAGCAGGTACTGGTCAGCAGGGGATGTACAGAGAGCAAGAGAACAGCCATCTTGGGTGGTCTGACCACACAAGAAATATAGAATGCTTAAATGTAACTGCGAGGAAAATTGGGGATCATATACATCTTTCCTGATTTGGGCCTCATGCAGAAGAGATTGCTCATCACTAATCCATGCCAGCTTTACTGCCTTCTCAGGGCTTCACGGAAGGGGCACACAGGTCTCTTAGTACTCGAGACTGTGAGATCCTCGAAGCTAGAGGCTGTGTCATATTTATTCCTGGCATGGCCTCACAGCTGACATTCAGTGAGGCCGTTCCTTTACTTAGGAGAGAAGTTGCCCATGTTCTCTGGGCCAACTTCTCCCTCACACCCTTCCCTTTCTGCATAAGTCATAGACTCAGGTCTCCCCCCTGCAAAATCAAACCAAACAAGTGTCCCCATAATCCATTACGCTCCTCATCCCACTTTCTCTCACTTGCCCCTGACATCAGCCTTAGCTACTGTTTTCTCCCTGTCGTTCTAGGAAAAAAGAGAGCGACCAGGTCCACTTGTCCTATTCCCCAACATTCTGACATCTGCTTTCCGTTTTCATTACTCACGGACACTGTCCTCGCTGCATTCATCAGTAGCCTCTTCGTCGACAAACCAGCAAGGCCCCGATTAGTCTCTTCACAGGCGTTGCTGTTGATTATTTCGCCTTGACATGCTGCCACCCTGGCCTCCCCAACGACACACTGTCCTGGCTCTGCAAGGACCTTCTCAGGCCGCCTCTCCCCTTCCCCGCGTCGGAGCCTCCCTTTATTCCCTCAAACACAGGTGTTGCTAAGGGTTCTAATACTGATCTACTCCGCCTCCCTCCCATCTAGAGCCTTGCTCCTCAACGTGTTCCACCTGGACCAGCAGCATTGGTTTCATTGAGAGTGCGTTAGAAACGCAGAATCTTAGGTCCTACCCTGGACTTCCTGCATCAGAATCTGTATTTTATTTTATTTATTTTTAAATTTATTGATTTATTGTTTTTTATTGTTTTGGCTGCGTTGGGTCTTCAGTTGCTGCACACGGGCTTTCTCTAGTTGCAGTGAGCCCGGGCTACACTTCATTGCCGTGCGCGGGCTTCTCATTGTGGTGCTTCTCTTGCTGTGGAGCATGGGCTCTAGGCACGCGGGATCCAGTAGTTGTGGCGCACGGGCTTAGATGCTCTGCGGCATGTGGGATCTTCTCGGACCAGGGCTCGAACCCGTGTCCCCTGCATTGGCAGGCGGATTCTCAACCACTGCGCCACTAGGGAAGCCCAGAATCTGTATTTTAAGGCAGATCCCCAAGTGACTCATCTGCACATTAAAGCTTAAGAGGTGCTGGTCTATAGCAGCACTAAGCAATAGAAATATAATGTGTGCCACGTGTGTAATCTGAAAATTCTAGCAGCCACATTTTTTTTTTTTTTTTTTTGTGGTACGCGGGCTTCCCTCTGCTGCGGCCTCTCCCGTTGCGGAGCACAGGCTCCGGACGCGCAGGCTCAGCGGCCATGGCTCACGGGCCC
>NC_041220.1:48647690-48652526 GCF_002837175.3 Physeter macrocephalus
ATCTTCCCGGACCGGGGCTCGAACCCGCGTCCCCTGCATCGGCAGGCGGACGCGCAACCACTGCGCCACCAGGGGAGCCCTAGCAGCCACATTTAAAAGTGAAAAGAAACATGTGAAATTAATTGTCATCATAGTTTATTGAACTCAATAAATACAAACTTATAATTTCAACGTGTAATCCATATAAAAATCATTGAAATATTTCACACTCCTTCTTCTGTTAAGTTTTTGAAATTCAGTGTGTATTTTACCCTTACACCACATCTCACTTCACACCAGCCACATTTCAAGTGTTCAATAGCCACATGGCTAATTCCTATAGTATTAGAAAATGCAGCTCTAGAGTTTAGCTTGCAGATGAGAACTTAAGGTTAAAGTAAAAATAATCTATGAGTGAACCCAGATTCAGCACGTATTAGCTTTGTGATCGTGAGCAAATTACTCCTCTCTGGTTTCCTTTCCTCATCATATGCACAGGGAATAATATTAACTATTTTACAGGGTCACAGTGAAGATTAGAGATAACGTATGTAAAAGTACATAGCTATTACTTGATAAATGGTGACTATTAATACTCTCCTCTATTTTCTGGGCTTTATCTAATTATATGCAAATTTTGCCTCTTTAATAAGTGACACATTAATCACCATCATTATTTTTTGCATAAAGGTTTCTTACAATTTAATGGTAAAACTGTTAGTGCTTCTCCATGTGCTTTTTAGTAACTGATTCAAAATATAAACAATTTAAATCCTTGCTTCCTCAGTTAGATGAGGGCATAGACTGTGGAGGTTCATATCCAAGCTGCGTCACTTACCAGCTGTGTCTCAGTTTCCCCATCTAAATAGGGCTAAAAATACTCTCTATCTTATGGGGTTTGTTGTGAAGATTAAAGGAATAAATACATAGAAATTCCTTACACCAGTATCTGACCCATAGAAGGCATTACACAAGTTATAATGTTAATAAAGGACCTATTCACGGTAACAATTATGAAGAGTTTGGGGATATTGGAAATGCCTAAGTTAAAATGTTAAATAAAAGAAACAACCCAAAATGGTTTTTATAGTACAATCACAGCTATATTAAAATCAAAGTAGCTTAGAATTATGGCTAGGAGTAAGACACCAAATATTAATTTTGATTGTGTTTGGAAGACAGAATTTTTTATTTTTTTAATATTTGTTTATTTGGCTGTGCTGGGTCTTAGTTGCAGCATGCGGGATCTTTGTTGCGGCATGCGTGTGGGATTTAGTTCCCTGACCAGGGATCGAACCCGGGCCCCCTGCATTGGGAGCAAGCGAAGAGTCTTAACCACTGGACCACCAGGGAAGTCCTGGGAGACAGAATTTTGAGTGATTTTTTTCTTTCTGCTTTTCTAAATATGTATTAATTTTGTAATGAGGAGACAAATTAACTTTTTTTCTGAAACTGCTTACTGTTGAGAGCATGGGGTCTGGAATAATATAATGCTCCCTGGGGTTCCCCTGAGGGCCCTGTGGTGTGGTGAGTGAAGCAAGTCAGATAGAGAAAGACAAACACTGTATGACCTCACTTACACATGGAATATAAAAGAAACCCAAACTCATAGAAATAGAGAATAAGAATGGTGGGGCTGTATGGGTGGGGAAATGGGGAGATGTTGGTCAAACTTCCAGTTATAAGATGAGAAAACTCTGGGGATCTAAAGTACAGCATGGTGACTACGATTAACAATACTGTATCTCGCAAAAAAAAAAAAAAGAAAGAAAACATGGGGCTTCCCTGGTGGCACAGTGGTTGAGAGTCCACCTGCTGATGCAGGGGACACGGGTTCGTGTCCCGGTCCGGGAAGATCCCACATGCCACGCAGCAACTAAACCCGTGCGTCACAACTACTGAACCTGCGCTCTAGAACCTGTGAGCCACAACTACTGAGCCTTCATGCCACAACTACTGAAGCTCACACACCTAGAGCCTGTGCTCCGCAACAAGAGAAGCCACTGCAATGAGAAGCCCGCGCACCACTACGAAGAGTAGCCCCTGCTAGCTGCAACTAAACAAAGACTGCGCACAGCAACGAAGACCCAACGCAACCTAAAATAAATAAATTTAAAAAAAAATTGATACGGGGAATAAATAAGATCATTCATGTATAGTGTCTGAAGCACAATAAGCTCAATAATATTAAGTATTTCTAAAAAGTTAAAGCAAAATGGAATAACAATGTCTACTTCATAGGTTATTGTGAAGATAAAATGAGCGCTCTTCGAAAACTAAAGTACCCTAAAAATGAGGCACTAGTTAAAATGTCAATTCATTTCCACTAGATGGCAGTAGACATCACCAAATAGAGCTGAGCCCAACTAAACAAAGAGCTGAGGGAGAACACAAATACAGGATAGTTTTCATAGAGTTACTTACTTGGCCTAGTCCCACTTCTGTGATTATGAGGGAATGTGGATGAAAGGCATGTTATTTCAAATGAGTGAACTACCCGCTTGGGCTTAGGAATCTTTTTGTTTGATGTAGACTGTATTTTCCAGACTAGACCTGGACTGAACCAGGGAGTATGTCACAGATCAACACTGACACACAGATACAGGAGGCAGAAAAGAAACAGATCTGCCAATGTACTAACTTGTGCCTCTTTGGGCAAATTATTTCTCATCTCTAAACCTCTCATTAAGGTTTGCTGAATAGCCACAAAAATTTGTATGTATTGTAGAATCAGTCAATATGTCAAAGGGAGTTTCTCAAGGGAAAAAAAAATAATCAGTAAATAAATGTTCTCATACTATACCAGGTACTGTTAGAGGTCATTGATGAATGAGTCTCAGAATAACCTTTCTTTTATTTGCTAATTTCTTAAAATATTATTCTTGTAATACAAAATGATACTTCTAATTTTTTAAACACTGTACATGTTGCATTAGTTTGCTAGGGCTGTCCTAGCAAAATATCACAGACCAGGTAGCTTAAACAACAAAAATGTATTATCTTACAGTTCTGGAGGCTAGATGTCAAAGATCAAGGTCTGTTTCCTTCCGATGCCTCCGTCCTTGTCTTTCAGATGGCCATCTTCTCTCTGTGTCCTCATATGCTCATCCTTCTGTGTTGTCTGTGTCCTAATATCTTTTTATAAGGACACCAGTCATATTGGATTAGGGTCCACTCTAATGCGTGGACCCTAATTAAGTTAAAATGACCCCATTTTAACTTAATTAAATCCCCAAATATGGTCACATTCTGAGGTACTCGGTGTTAGGACTTCAACATAACTTTGGGGCAGAGACCCAGTTCAGCCCATGACACACGCACTGTTTGTTAAGAAAGTAGCAGCGGGCTGCTCCTCCTCCATCCCTCCTGCCTCATTTTGCAATTCCTGGAAGAATACAATTTGTACTCTTTTAAATTATTTGAGCAGTTAACTTCCCATCTCTAAATAATATGTATATAATGCCTCTTCTTGGTTTTTCAGGTTTAGATTTCATCCCTTGATTTTTACTATGAAAGACATAGCTCTGTCATACCTCCCATCACTCGCGTTACCCACATACACACATTCTCCCAAAATAGTGAATCATACTTTTGGATAGATCAATGACTGAACAACTTTGAACAACTTTGTTTTTCCTGAAGCCAATTACTGTCTTTTTTATTTGCTTAGTTTTCTATGTACTTGTTGCACATCAATCCCTAAACTTTACCCCTTTGATGTCAATCTCATCTCAATTACTGTAAGACACATTTCTTATTCTATCTACTTCCTCCTCTAGAACCTGCCTCCAGGGGCCTCTTGCTTGTTCCATTCTGGATTGGCTGAACTCTGGGACTGCTATACTGCTGCCTACTAATTCCTTTGCTTCTCTCTTGGGTTGGAATTCCTGTTTCCTGGGTCCTATGTCTTCCTCTTTTTGGTCTACTTTCCTGTTGTGATGTCGGTTTAATATTTCAAAGATTTACTTATTCACCAAATATTTATTGAGCTTGTGTCAGGCACAGCGCTAGGCACTAGGGTTAGAGAAGTAAGAGAAATAGAAAATGTCACTGCCTATAGGCTCGTGATGTCCAGCTCTGTAACAACACAATGGCCAATGTGATGTGAGTTCGGGGCAGGTGCCTAATCACTTACAAACTGAATAACTGTCTTTGTTACAGATACTATCATGGAGAAGATGGCAAGAGACAAAAATTTATTGAGTCCACTGTGTCCTAAGTTCTTTATGTACATTTTCTCATTTAATACTCCCAAGGTTCTATTATTATAATACCCATTTTATATTAATAAAGAAGGCAAAAGTGGAAGCTCTGAGATTCAGAGCTTGTAAAGTAACTTGCAGAGCAAGTATTTGACTGCAAAACTCTTTATAGCCATGTTATACTAAGAAATGAAGGCATGCAAAACCAGAAATCAAGGTTTAATTCCTTCTTAACCAAAAAGCCATTTTGTTTATGCATGCTAGTGGTTTGCTTTTTTTTTCTGTGGACCATACTTTTAGGTAAGCTAAGGTCCCGACTCTGTAGGAATCCATTTATTCATTTAACAATATTTGTTGAGCAGTACTCTTCTAGGTGCTGGAAATATGTCATGAACCAAAAAAGAATCACTCCCCTTTAGGAACTGACATGAGGATGTCATAAATACATTTTTTAAAAAGTCGAGGGCTTCCCTGGTGGCTCAGTGGTTGAGAGTCCGCCTGCCAATGCAGGGGACACGGGTTCGTGCTCCAGTACGGGAAGATCCCACATGCCACGGAGCGGCTGGGACCGTGAGCCATGGCCGCTGAGCCTGCGCGTCCGGAGCCTGTGCTCCGCAACGGGAGAGGCCACGGCAGTGAGAGGCCCGCGTACCGC
>NC_041220.1:48653609-48654976 GCF_002837175.3 Physeter macrocephalus
AAAATCCCAGGAAGCATCCTTGATTCTTCTCTTCACTCCAATTGGTTCTGCCTCCAAAAGACATCTTGAATCTGATCACATCTCACCAGTCCCCTGTTAGCCACCAGTTCAAGCTGCCACCATCCCTTGCCTGGATTACTGTAAAAGCCACCGAATCCCCCCCCCCCCGCCTCGCCCCCCTGAGAGGCCCGCGTACCGCAAAAAAAAAAAAAAAAAAAAAGTCAAGTTGAGATAAACCCTATGGGGGAGGGAAAATAAGGCAAGCTAAGGAGAATAGAAAGGAGGGGCGCTATGGTTTTATAGGATGGTCAGGGAAGGCACTTCTGATAGGGGGACATGCGAGCTGCAAGAGAAGCTGCAAGAGAAGGAAGGGGAGGAGGGAGCTCCATAGATATGTAAGCAGAGGGAAAGGCAAGTGCAAAGGCACTAGGGTGGGAACAGGCAGCCCGGTGGGGCTGCGGAAGGGAGTGAGTCAGGGGAGAGCAGTAAGAGACCAGCAGAGGCCTTGGCGGCCATAGTAAGAACTTTGGTTTCCTCCTAAGACAGCAGAGATGGGAAGATACTTGAGGGTTTTTGACATGATCCCCAGAAGACCCGGAAGTTTCACAGGCTACTCACTGCCCACCTCTGGCTCCCCTTTCATAGCAAAACTCACAAGGACTGTCACCACTTTCTCACCTCACCCCTTCAACCAGGCCATTTGGGCTCTGGAACCCATCACTTCCCTGGAAAAGATCTTATCAGGGCCGTCAGTGACTACAATCTCGCCAAAGCTCGTGACAATGCTCAGTCCTCCTAATTCCCAACCTTGCGGCAGCAGCTGACATGGTTGCAGCGCTGCTCCACAGTTCAGCAACCCCAGACTCTAGCTTGGTTTTCTTCCTTCTTCACGGGCTTGTTCCTTGTTCTCCATCTCTGTCAGAGTTCTGCACATAGTAGTGCCCCAGGGCTCTGACCTCTGACCCATGCAGTACTCTTCCCCTGGGCTTTGGGTCAGCATACCATTGATATGCTGATGACTCCTGCATTTATATCTCTAGCTCCAAATTTGTAATTCCAACTGCCTTGTTCACGTGTCCACTTGGAGGTCTAATAGGCCTCCTCTCCAAACGTTCTTCATCACAGAAATGGCATCACCACACATCCACCTGTTCAGGACAAAAATCCCAGGAAGCATCCTTGATTCTTCTCTTCACTCCAATTGGTTCTGCCTCCAAAAGACATCTTGAATCTGATCACATCTCACCAGTCCCCTGTTAGCCACCAGTTCAAGCTGCCACCATCCCTTGCCTGGATTACTGTAAAAGCCACCGAATCCCCCCCCCCACCCCGCCTCGCCCCCCCCCCCACCCGCCTCCGCTCTTAGC
>NC_041220.1:48655101-48656845 GCF_002837175.3 Physeter macrocephalus
GACCCCTCCTCTGCCTTCCCCTCCCCTGCCTTCCCCTCCCCCTCCCCCCATGCGTCCTTTCCTGCCCCTCCCCCCTCCTCCTACCTGCTCCGTTCTTCCTCCTCTTACCCGCCCCTCCTTCACCCCACCCTGTCGCGTGTCCGACCCGAGGGCGCTCTCCGTGTCGCGCGGACGCTGGAGCGCAGGGACCCGACCGCCGGCCGCGGAGGGAGGATGGCGCTCGAGGCACTGCGCTTGGGGCTGTTGCTCCTGGTCTGCTGGGACTCGGCAGGTAACGCTCACCTGTGGGCCTGCTCCGCGGAGGACCGACCGAGGAGTTACCGAGAGGGGGTCTCGCTGGCGACTGCCCCTGCCCCTTGGCGCCCCTCCCCGCACCCGTTACTGGCGGTTCCACGCCCGCCCAGCGGTTGTCTAGGGACACGAACTTGGGGGTGTGAGGGGCTGGCGTTGTGAAGCCAGCAACCCTCTGTAGTTCTTGCTTGGGCTTCGTTCCCAGCATCTTCTTAGTGACCCTGCTGTCTGCTCTTTCTCCCTTAAAGCAGATTTCCTGGAGCCCAAGATCGGGAGTTGGGTTTTTATGTACCAGGGGCCCTACGGAACCTCAGCAGGAGGTGTACAGGAATCAGGAATTGTGAATGCCAAGTGCGCCGGGCACTCGGGGGCTCAGGGGCTCATGAGAAAGGGGCCTTAGTCCAGCCAGACTTGATGCCCATTTAAAATGGAGCTAAAGTGGTAACACCTAATGTCAAATGTTGCATTTATTACCTTGAGCCACAGAGGAAAAGAACATCGTGAATTATTGAGTTTCTTCTCTAAATTTATTCGGTAGCTCCAAAGTTTCCCAAGCAATCCTATTAGCGTGGTCAGTTACGGAACCGGTACCAAATGTTCTCTGTGTGCCTGCTAGGAGAAGTGCCGGAACACAACTGAACATACTTCTTAGGGGGGTTCAAAGAAGCTAGGCATCGGAGGGAAAGGGAGACACGTGGCCCGTATAAATCACAAGCTGAATTTTTAAACGCCCTTATGAACAAGAATTGACCTTAATTAACCCCTGCTTTAAAGTGTCTTTTTCCTTCTTGCAGCCTCTTTGAACGCTCAGTTTGCTCACCCTTCAGAATACAGAACAGTAAGTAGGAAACCACTTGTATTGTTTCTACTGATACAGAGAAGCCCTCAACAGTTTGGGTTGGGGGCTGGTTTTCAGGTCTGACCTGCCACTTTCGAAACAGTGGACTGCTTCTTTAGAAACCAGATTCTCAGGCAGGCTTTTTGATACAGATCACAATGTAAAATTTGGTTGACAATAGCTCAGGCCTTTGTTTCCCTAATAGTTACACCTTGTACTAGACATTTTATGTATATTATCAAATTAAATTCTGTGTAAGCAAGCGAAGGTCAACCAAATGAGAAGAAGCAAAAGCTAGTTATTCAGAGCTTGTTGAAGCAAGTGAATCAGGCATATCACCTGCATTTTGGCAGAGACTCAAAGGCAGAGGAGTGGGAGAGCTTTAAAGTGGGAAAAAGGGAAGGCATCAGGTGTGCCTTGATCAAGGCTGTTGGCATGGAGAGGCTGTAAGTGGGTAACGAAAGGCAGGAATCCTATGTGATTGGTTAGGAGGGCATATTGGCTTTCTCTGATTGGTGCTAAGTTGGAAGCAGGAACAAAAATTTAGGGAAACTATCAGTTATTAATCAAGTCCTGGCCATTTTGGTCAATTTTTTTTTTTTTTTTTTTTTTTTT
>NC_041220.1:48657012-48666338 GCF_002837175.3 Physeter macrocephalus
CCGGACGCGCAGGCTCAGCGGCCACGGCTCAAGGGCCCAGCCGCTCCGCGGCATGTGGGATCCTCCCGGACCGAGGCACGAACCCATGTCCCCTGCATCGGCAGGCAGACTCTCAACTACAGCGCCACCAGGGAAGCCCTGGCCAATTGTTACAGAGCTTACTGTTTGGCTTATTGGACTGTCACTAGAGATAACCATCTGACTTCTGACAAGTCTAATTTATAGCAGGTTGGCTTCTTGGGTTGGTTTCCTAGGCAAGTTGCTACAGGTTATGGGTCAGAGTTCTATTTTAATATGTGGTCTGACACTGTCCATTTGTATATGCAGTCTCTCATTTCTCGCAATGACCTTGTAAGATAGATAGATATTATTATTTTACATATGGGGATATTGACCTCCGTGGGTTAGGTAACTTTGAGTATTCAATTCAGTGTAGACCTTTTCCAGGAAATCTTCCCACCCTGTTTTTTTCCTCCAAAGCAGACATAAATGCACTTTCTCCAGGCTTGCATTCAAACTACACTGCATCATCATCATCACCATGCTAGTGTAGGGGAGGAAAAAAATCTTTCCTCTACCCTTCTAAGTTCTTAGCTGGGGCTCCTATAACAAAGGACAGGTTAACAAGAGAAAAATAAACAAATGTTTATTAACAAGTGCATTGTGCATACACATGGGAGCACTCAGAGATGAGTAATTCAAAGAGGTGGCTTAGAAATCTGCCTTATATAGCATCTTTACCAGAGAGCAATAAGTTTGTAGATAAATGACAGGACAAAGGAAAATGGTTTTAGGCTTCCAAGGGTGGCAAACAGTGGGAAGATAAATAGTGGGAGGGAACTAATGAAGTAAGGTTTGTTTGCAGATTCCTCAGGTGCCATTTCTGGGCTGATAAGAACCTTGAAATTCTTTATATAGAATAAGTCATTTAATTTTTTTTTTTTTTTTTTTTTGGCCACGCAGTAAGCCTTGTAGTCCAGAGTCATCTCCACTAAAGGAGAATTTACATCCTGCCTTTAGGCAGAACAGGGGAAGAGAGAGAGAGCTGCATATTAACTGCCTTTAGCTCAAAATATTTTTTATGTCATAGAGCCATATTTTGGGGGTGACATATTCTGATTTTCTTCAACACTAAATATTTAGATACCATTTACTATGTGCCAAGCACTGTTCTAAATTCTTTATATAGAATAAGTCATTTAATTTTTTTTTTTTTTTTTTTTTTTTGGCCACGCAGTAAGGCTTGTGGGAATCTTAGTTCCCCAACCAGGGATTGAACCCAGGCCCTTGGCACTGAAAGTGTGGAGTCCTAACCACTGGACCACCAGGGAATTCCCTCATTTAACTTTTTATGGCACTATGAAGTAGGTACCATTATTATCCCCTTGGTCAAGGTCACATGGAAATGGTGCAACTATGGGTCCAACCCAGGCATTCTGACTCCAGATTGGTGCTCTTCACTGGCCCATCAGAGCACTGAATTGTAATTGCCTGTCTTCCCCTAGTAGGCGGTATACTCCTGTGGTCATGGATGATGACTTATTTGTTATTCGATACCCAGTCTTCAGCACTTAATGGGTGCCCAATAGTACTTTTGATCAGATGACTCAGTTTTCTTGGGTTTGATTTTCTTTCAGAAAATGGGGGATAATAACAGTAAAAACTCAATCAGGCATCCTCCATTTAAGCGGACTCACATACGACCTTCTCCTTTCTCTCTGAACGATTCCCACAGCAGATCAATTACTCACTGGTTATAGACAGGTTACCTTCTTGCTTAACTACTCTCCTGTATGCCAGTAAAGCTTATTTTCCATCAGTGGTGTTATGTGCTGACCAAGACTCAGGTGTGTGTGTTCACAAGCCTATTATGCCAGTTGCCAGTCCTATTTTAATTGAAAATGTAAAGACAGCATAAACATGAGGGTAAAGAAATAAAGCTGTTTATATGAGAAATGTGTCAAATGCTTTTGAAAGACTTGCTGAAAGACAAAATGCTAAAAACAAATTGAATTACGTGTAGGTAAAACAACTGAAAATAATTGGGGAATTATTTTTTAAAATTGTATATTACCTTGCTGTGCCAGTGTCTACAAAGTCTCACCATATTTAAAAAGGGGCAGTTTTACCCCCCAGCAGACATTTAGACTGTCACTTTGATTGTCATGACCAGGGAGTTGTCACTGGCATCTAGTGGATAGAGAACAGAGATGCTAATAAACATCCTACGGTGCACAGCCTCACACAGCAAAGAATTATCTGGTCCAAAATATGAATGGGGTTGAGAAATTCCATTTTAAAGAAATCAAAACAAGAAATCATAGGTGATTTATTGTGGGTGTGATTTTTGCAGTGTTAGTACACAAAACTCTAGTTGAAACATTCATAGGAAAAGTCTTATGTCTTGTGTCAGGCAGGATTAGATTCAGCTGCAAGAAACAATGACTCAAAATAAATTCAGCTGCAAGAAACGACTCACAGAGCTGCCATCTTAGGATGTGCCCTTTGTCTTCCTGGTCTGTAAGATAAAAACTAGAGCTCCATGCACCCAGGAGCAGGATGGAGGAATGGACAAAGGAGAATAAAAATTGGGAGAAGCAGAGGACAGGTACCAACTTTCTTTTAAAGGAGGTTCCCAGACGCTACTACACAATAATTTCACTGGTATCCCATCAGCCTCATCTTGATCATGTGGTCATACCTAGCTGCAAGGGAGGTTATCTTAGTGTAAGTAGCATTACAGCTGGCCATGTGCCCTGTCATTGCCTTACATCAAAAGAGTGGCAATTTTATTTTCATTTATATGTTTTAAGATAAAATATTTAGGGTATGTTATATTTTTTGTTACTGTCTACGTGCTTTAATTGACTTTTTCAGTTAAATGACCAAGAAGCACTTGTCCCAATCTCATTGGATAAGAGGGCATCTACTCTCCTGTGGAAGCCCTGGAAGCCATCATCTTAGTGAGCCTGGAGCTGAAAGAAACACATCAGGCTCCGAAATGGAGATAGAGGGCTGAACGGAGGATGGAAAGGGTCAAAAAATTTCTTTACTTCAGAGTTTGGCCCAAGGCCAGCCCTGCTTAGCATTTTATAAATCCAGATAATGTCAGTAGAAATGTGTAATTCATTTATTTAGAGTGCTAAACAGTGTGACTTACTCTGAAGTGAGGAAAGGTAATCACTATTTACTAAAACATACATGCACACACAAAACAGAAATACAGCAGGCCATATATTTAACCTGTTATTAAAGTGGGACTCTGCACACCATGGTGTGACCATTGTGACCATTTCTAGTCCTGGCCCTGCTAGGGACTAGTGGCTGTGCACAAGACATGTTACCTATCTGGCCTCAATTCCATGAAATCTGAGGGTTGAGTTCCATGACCCCCATATTGGTTTCTTAGGGCTGCCATAATAAAGCCACAAACCGAGTATCTTACACAACAGAAATGGATTGTCTCACAGTTCTCAAGGCTAGAAGTCCAAACTCAAGGTGTTGGCAGGGTTGCTTCCTTCCGAGAGAGGAAGTTCTCTTCCTCTCGCCTAGTGTCTGGTAGCCTCAGGCATTCCTTGGCTTGTAAATGACATTCTCTCCATGTCTTCACACAATCTTCCCTCTGTGTGTGACTCTGTGTCCAAATTTTCCCTTTTTATAGGGACACCAGTCATACTGGATTAAGGCCAGTTCTACTAACCTTAAGTTGATTACCTATATAAAGACCCTATTTCCATATATGGTCACATTCTGAGGTACTGGGGGTTAGGACTTTAACATATCTTTCTGGGTGGACACAATTAAACCCATAACAACCCCTGAGATCTAATTCTGAACCTACTGCTTTCTTTAATGCTGTTGCTTAAATGCCAGTATCTTAAAAGTCCAGACAGGATTCCCAAGTGTGTCTGGGCATTATGCCCAGGGATTAGGTGGAATGTAACAGGACATTCTCATGGAGGTGGTAGTGAAGAGCAAATTAGGAAGCTGGAGGATAGTAAAGTAGGTTTGGTGACATGTCTTGGACTTTCATTTAAAAATCAGCCAGACAGAACCTTCCTCTGAGGTCCTTTTCTTACACAGCAGGTACTGACCCATTGCTTCAACACTGCATCTGATTTTTGCATTAGAAAAACTTTTTTTGTGTGTGGAAAATAGAAATCTTTCTGTAGGCTGTTTCTAGGAAATCTAGGGAAACTTGGGACTTTGTCCTCCCCTCAGCTATTTTGTGATGAGAACGTCTCAAGTTATTCTCCAATTTCTGTCTTCCTTTCTCTTTTCTAGCCAAACTGCGATCAGTATAAATTACCAGGATGTCCCAGGGACTTTAACCCCGTGTGTGGAAGCGACATGTCCACGTATCCCAATGAGTGTACTCTGTGCATGAAAATCAGGTAACAATTTTACGGTATAAACTAGCCAAGTTTTCTTTAGTTCTTATCTTGCATTTTGATTACTTAGGCAGTTGTGACTCTTGGACATAAGAATCAAATGAGACATAAGTAGTTCTATTTTAAGACTGACATTTAAAAAGACACAGACTCCTTCAGTACATTTTCTAGGTCAAGGTTAGAGAATGAGGTGAGTGATTAATCAATTATAGACCAAATAATGAAGTGATGTTACTATCCAGGGATGAGTAGTTTCCCAAAATTAAGAATATATTTAGTAGTTAAACTCTGTGGAGTAGTAAATGTTCTATTAAATTCAGAGGGCATGTACAGGCGACCTACACAGCCTGCACTACTGGTCAGAAAACAGATCTTAATAACTCTACCTGTTAGAATGCTCAGTAATAAGTGTATTGATATTATACCTGATGCCCTTCATGTAACATACCTGACCAGCTCAGGTGATCATGACTCCCCCTCCAGGTATGCTGCTTTGTATTTCAGGGGTCCATCCTCTGAACTCAGTCTTCAGGAAATTACTAGGTCTTCTCAGAGTGATTCTTTGGGGATAGTTCCTTGTGCCATTGGGTTAGGAAAAAAAATGGCAGAGTTGGGCTTTCGCCCTCATAATTTCCTAGATTTAGCTTTAAAAATCACTAATTAAGTGTCACCCTGGAAAGAATCTAATGTATAATGACATGGGTCTTTTTAATACAAAGAGGGCGTCAGTTTCAATATGGTAGGTAATAAATGTGTTTTTATGGTTGTTCGTTTTGCAGGGAAGATGGTCATGATATTAAAATAATCCAAAGTGGACCATGCTGATGGAACAGTTCACAGAAGAGAAATTGGAGAAACCACCTTTAACTGCACACTAAATGAATTTCATCTTCCCTTTTTCTCTTTTCCTATGTTACTTTGCGTGAAATATGTTAACCCACCTTTTCTGAGATGAGGTATGGAAGAGAGCCATGGACTGTTACTAATAATTAAAACAAGCAAACAAAAATACTCGTTTCTTGGCTTTTGCCCCTTGAGTTAAGCTTATTGCCCAGATGACTTATGTGCTGCTTTATTTAGTTAGAATAAAATCAGCATCACATTCAATTACCACTATTCCCTGTTGAATATCCATTCTCACTGAGCAGCCTCATGTGGCTCTTTCCCTCTGAGGCAAAAGTGAATTTCACTAAGGGAGAAGTGGAGTCATTTTTTTTAGAGGGCAAAGTTTATTCTCCTTCCTCATTTCCCTAAATCTTGGATATGTAATATATGTGTAACTGGTACAGTGTTCTGCACAGAGCAAATAATGTGAGATGAGACACTGGAGCTGACTTTAGCCTGAGCTGGTAGAGTCCAAGAATCATGCAGGTAAAAATACATATAAGATTCCATAACTCCTTTCAAAACAGTGTTCCTTCAGGGTTAATGCAGGAATTTGCCTTTTCCCTTTTTTTAGGACACTGATTCTCAACCCTGGGTGATTATCCCGCAGGGGACATTTGCGACTATGTCTGGAAGCATTTTTGGTGTCACAGCTTTTTTTTTTTTGCGGTACGCGGGCCTCTTACTGTTGTGGCCTCTCCCGTTGTGGAGCACAGGCTCCGGACGCGCAGGCTCAGCGGCCATGGCTCACGGGCCCAGCCTCTCTGCGGCATGTGGGATCTTCCCGGACCGGGGCACGAATCCGTGTCCCCTGCATCGGCAGGCGGATTCTCAACCACTGCGCCACCAGGGAAGCCCCTTGGTGTCACAACTTGAAGGGTGGGTGCTCCTGACATATAGCAGGTAGAAGCCAGGGATGCTGCCAAAGACATCCAGCTCCCAACAACCAAGAAATTTTCAGTCCAAAATGTCAGTAGTGCTGAGATTGAGACATCCTGTCTTAAGAGTTTGATGCAACATAAAGAACAGACATAGCAATAACAAAAGTTACCAAAGGTTAATTTAGAAAGATAGTGTTTTCCAGATAGAGGATTTTGAGTCAAGTCCTGCGTTTAAGTGCATTCTAGGGCCAGGAAACTGTGAGACGTGAGGCAAGAGGTGGCTGGGAGAGTGTGTAGTGAAAAGAACATGGCTTTGGGGGATGGGCTAAACATGAATTTGAATTCTGATTCCAACACTTACTTGAGCTTCTGTTTTCTTATCTGGAAAAGGGGGATAATGCTCAACCCATGGAGCTGCTGTGAGGAAACTGCTCAGCACAGCACTCGGCACATGGAAACCACTGAAACAGTAGCTACTGTTACTTAAGTACCCCTCTTAGGGAGGAAGAAACTAAGGCCTGCAGTGGCAAACCAACTTGCCCAAGGTAATAGAATACATGCAAAACAGTCTGGACTAGAAGCCTGGTCTCCAAATTCCCAGACCTCTGTTCTTAAATGGAATAGAGGCAATGAAGTGGGAAGTTGTATAACATAAATGTGCCACAATTACATTATGTCCTGTAGTTCTTTTTGGCTTAAAAGTTTTATAAAAGTGATGTATGATTTTCAGGAAGTTAAAAAAGTACACAGAGGGCTTCCCTGGTGGTAGAGTGGTTAAGACTCTGCCTGCCAATGCAGGGGACACGTGTTCGAGCCCTGGTCTGGGAAGATCCCACATGCTGTGGAGCAGCTAAGCCCACGTGCCACAGCTACTGAACCCTGTGAGTCTAGAGCCCGTGCTCCGCAACAAGAAAAGCCACCGCAATGAGAAGCCCGCACACTGCAATGAAGAGTAGCCCCCACTCGCCTCAACCAGAGAAAGCCCACGCACAGCAACGAAGACCCAATGCAACCAAAAATAAATAAATTTATTTTTAAAAAATACACAGAAATATATTTAAAAAGTGAAAGTCTTTCCCATACTAGCCTCCAGAGGTGACCAATATTAACCTTTTGGAACACAGTCTCTGTAAGTATGTGGTGTATATAAAATCACACACACACAGAAACACACCCCTGTCCTGTAAACTTGCTTCTCTCCTTATATTTGTTTTTTACGTCAGTATATGTAGTTTGTTCTTTTTAAAAGCTACACTTAAAAGTATTTTATTGTGCCATAAGTTACCCAGCTCTATTGATCTGTATTCAGATAGTAAGAGTCTCGTGGTTGAAACTGGAAGAATCCCAATTCAAACTAGCCTTAGGTAAGAAGGAAATTGGCCCATTTAGTCATATTTGCAGAAGAGTGGGGGTGACGGGGCGGCGTTAGCCTCAGAGGGTGCCTGGGACCAGGGCCTCTAACCCATCAGGACTCCCTGTCTCTTCGTGTCTCATCTCTGTTTATTTCAGCATAAACAGCTTCCTTCATAGACTAGCTTTACCCCCTGTGTGGGAGGCAGAATTGGTGGCTCCAGATCGTATCCTAGCAGCTTCCTGACCTGACAGGAGATGATTCTTTTGTAACAGCTCCAGGTGAAAAAGTCTGCCTGAGTCACAGCCCCACCCGCCTCACTACCTGAAAAGAAAATGAACCTTTTCTGGGCCAAGACAGATCGGTTCACGCTGGATCACACACCCACCCTTCAGGTCAATTGCTGTAGTCACAGGAAGTAGGGTGATATGTGATTGGTTCAGCTGAGATGAGCACTTGGGTGCAATGTTCTCAGAGGGAAAAAAGGGAAAAATTTAAGAAGAAAAAATATCAGTAGATGTTAACTATAGGTTGCTTACAGTTTTTAGTGATTATAAAACTATTTCAGAGGGCTTCCCTGGTGGCGCAGTGGTTGCGCGTCTGCCTGCCAATGCAGGGGAACCGGGTTCGCGACCCGGTCTGGGAGGATCCCACATGCCGCGGAGCGGCTGGGCCCGTGAGCCATGGCCACTGAGCCTGCGCGTCCGGAGCCTGTGCTCCGCAACGGGAGAGGCCACAACAGAGGGAGGCCTGTATACCACAAAAAAAAAAAAAAAAAAAACTATTTCAGAGAATATCCTTATAAATACATTATTGGCACTTGAATGTATATATGTATATATACACACGATGAAAATAACTTAAAAATATTTAGAAGAAAGTTATGCTCATGTAGCATACACTAATCATCTGTTTTGCGCAGCAACTCTTCCTTCTTCTGCTCCAAAAAAGCATTGTTTCTGCTTCCCACTCTCCTTCTCCACTCCACTCCAGACTTCTGGCTAAATGGAGCTGCCGCCTTCTTACAAGATCCCGTGTCCCTGACCCTGGTGATAGGTTGAAGGGTGAGCACCTGGTCCAAATTAGACCAGTCATGACCAGTAATAATTTCCCCTACCCTGGTCACAGAGGTTGGTCTGCAGTGGGTTTCTGACCATTCAGAGTCCTTCCTCAGAGAAGAGCCCTCTTCCTTTTAGTTGGTGGGATTGAGTCTTTGTCACTGAAAGCTGCTGGAAGCCATTATCCCTCACTACAAAAAAGACTGCGGTAGGACAGCATGAGGCCAACATGCCATGGAAAGCAGAGACCCAAGACCCAGAGAGTCTTGGTGGAGCTCAACATTCTGCTTCCAACATAAAAGACCCAGAATTGCCAAACTAATACTAAGGAAAAAGAACAAAGCAGGAGGCATAACCCTCCTAGGCTTCAGACAGTACTACAAAGCTAAAGTAATCAAAACATCATGGTATTGGCACAAAAAGAGACATATGGATCAATGGAACAGAATAGAGATCCCAGAAATAGATCCACAAACTTAGGGTCAGTTAATCTTTGACAAAGGATGCAAGAATATATGATGGGGAAAAGATGGTCTCTTTGGCAAATGGTGCTGGGAAAGCTGGACATATAAAGCCACATATAAATCAATAAAGTTAGAACACACCCTCACACCATACACAAAAGTAAACTCAAAATGGATTAAACACTTAAATATAAGACATGATACCAGGGGCTTCCCTGGTGGCGCAGTCGTTGGGAATCTGCCTGCCAATGCAGGGGACACGGGTTTGAGCCCTGGTCTGGGAAGATCCCACATGC
>NC_041220.1:48666383-48678292 GCF_002837175.3 Physeter macrocephalus
AAGACATGATACCATAAAACTCCTAGAAGAGAACATAGGCAAAACATTTGATGACATAAATTGTATCAATGTTTTCTTCTGTCAGTCTCCTGAGGCAATAGAAATAAAGGCAAAAATAAACAAATGGGACCTAATCAAACTTATAAGCTTTTGCGCAGCAAAGGAAACCATAAACAAAACGAAAAGACAAACTATGGACTGGGAGAAAATATTTGCGAATAATGCAACCAACAAGGGCTTAATTTCCAAAATATACAAACAGCACATACAATTCAATAACAAAAACCAAACAACCCAATCGAAAAATGGGCAGAAATCCTAAATAGACTTTTCTCCAAAGAAGATATACAGATGGCCAAGAGGCACATGAAAAGATGCTCATCATTGCTAATTATTAGAGAAACGCAAATCAAAACTACAATGAGGTACCACCTCACACCAGTCAGAATGTCCATCATTAAAAAGTTTGCAAATGGATTTTCCTGGTGGCACAGTGGTTAAGAATCTGCCTACCAATGCAGGGGACATGGGCTCCATCCCTGGTCCAGGAAGATCCCACATGATGTGGAGCAACTAAGCCCATACACCACAACTACTGAGCCTGTGCTCTAGAGCCTGGGAGCCACAACTACTGACCCCACGTGCCACAACTACTGAATCCCACGCACCTAGAGCCCGTGCTCCAGGACGAGAAGCCACCACAATGAGAAGCCCACACTCTGCAATGAAGAGTAGCCCCCATGCCCCACAACTAGGGAAAGTCCATGTGCAGCAACAAAGACCCAGTGCAGCCAAAAATAAATAATATAATAAATAAATAAATTTTTTAAAAGCCTTCAAATAATAAATGCTGGAGAGGGTGTGGAGAAAAGGGAATCCTCTTTCACTGTTGGTGGGAATGTAAATTGGTGCAGCCACTATGGAGAACAGTATGGAGGTTCCTCAGAAAACTAACAATAGAGTTGCCATGTGATCCAGCAATCCCACTCCTGGGCATATAACCAGACAAAACTCTAATTCAAAAAGATACATGCACCATTATATTCATAGCAGCACTATTCACAATAGCCAAGACATGGAAACAACCTAAATGTCCATCAACAGATGAACGGATAAAGATGTGGCACATATATAGAATAGAATATTACTCAGCCATAAAAAAGAATGAAACGATGCCATTTGCAGCAACATGGATGGACCTAGAGATTATCATATTAAGTGAAGTAAGTCAGAAAGAGAAATACAAATACCATATGATAACACTTATATGTGGCATCTGAAATACAACACAAATGAATATATCTATGAAACAGAAACAGACTCAGACATAGAGAACAGACTTGTGGTTGCCAAGAGGAAGGGGAAGTGGGAGGGAAGGATTGGGAGTTTGGGGTTAGCAGATGCAAATTATTATATATAGGATGGATAACCAACAAGGACCTACTGTACAGCACAGGGAATTGTATTTAATATCCTGTGATAAACCATAATGGAAAAGAGGATGAAAAAGAATATATATACATATATGTATAACTGAATAACTTTGCTGTACAGCAGAAATTAACACAACACTGTAAATCAACTACACTTCAATAAAATTTTAAAAAGTCTGGTTCCAGGCCTTAGGGTTCCTGGAGCACCCTTGTTTTCTACCTTGCCATGGTTCATTCTTAGTTGGTCAACTTTTCCTTTGAATCTGTGAGCTGGCCCGCTGCCCATTCAGGATCCCCCCCACACCTTCCTTTTTATTTTTCTTCTCTTTCTTCTTCCTCTTTGTCCTCTTCCTCTTCTTCTTCTTCTTTTTTGCTTATAGCAGTTTGAGTTGGGTTGTTAAAAGAAACTCGTCTACTAATAAATTCAAGCAATTCTTAAGTGTGTGAGGCGATAAAACAATCATTGCCCACTACAATGAGCATGGAAGACTTTTATATTCAGGAAAAAAAACTGATAATAATGGCATTTCAAAAAGAAACTCAAATGTGTAAACGTGTTATAAAGATTTTGTTGCTTTTTAAATATTTATTTATTTATTTGGTTGCATGGGGTCTTATTTGTGGCAGGCAGGCTCCTTAGTTGCAGCACGTGTGCTCCTTAGTTGCAGCACGTGTGCTCCTTAGTTGCAGCTCCAGGCCTCCTTAGTTGTGGCACTTGGGCTCCTTAGTTGTGGCATGCAAATTCTTAGTTGTGGCATTCATGTGGGATCTAGTTCCCTGACCAGGGATTGAACCAGGGCCCCCTGCATTGGGAGCACAGAGTCTTATCCACTGCACCACCAAGGAAGTCCCTGCAGTATTGTTTTTATGACATTGAACTATCAATACTTCTGTGCTTTTCTGTACAACCTTCTATTATTATAAAACATCTATACATATACATCCTGTAAACTTGCTTTTCTCCCTTATATTAGGTTTCCATATTAATGTACAGTTTCCTCTTTGTAAAAGCTACATCGTGTTCCAATATATTATTGTGTCATAATTTATCCAGTCTCTGTTCTGTATTTGGATTGTTTATGAAAATTCTCTTGGTTGAGTATAGTTCCCTGTGCTATAAAGTAGGTCCTTGTTGGTTATCTATTTTATATATAGTAGTGTGTACATGTTACTACTTCATTTTAAGAAGAACGTTATTGTATTTTATTATACAGACATACAATTATCTATTTATGCAGTTCCCTTGTGATGGACAGTTAGGTTATTTTTCATTTTCCACCATCACAAATAATGTTTCACATATATCCTTCTTTATTTTTGCAAGCTATCTGTAGGATAAATTCATACGACTGGAATCACTTGGTTGGAAGACAAACAAATTTAAAATGTTTAAAGAGACTGCAAAATTTCTTTCTGAAAAGGTTGTGCCTATTTACATATTCTCTGTGGTAAACTAGTGCCTGGTCTTCTTTTCTTTTTGTGCAATGGAAGCAGTGCTGCTCAAATATGCACACTCAGAGTTGTACTGAAAACTCAGATTTGTATCCATCCTTTGTTGAAGAAGTCTCTTTTTTTACCCTCTTAAAAATGTCCTCATTATAAAAGTGATATGTAATCATTAGAGTCACCCAAAGTAAGTGGAGAAAAGAATAGCCCACCAGTCCATGGAGAGCTCTGAAATAGAAGCTCCCAGAGGACAGAGTTCTTGCCAGTCCTGCTCATCATGGTATCTTCAGTGCCTGGGACAATGCCTAGCACAGTGCATATCTGTTGATTAAAGGAAGGAAAAAATAGCCCAGGAGGCTTCACAAAATAATGACAACAAAACCACTAACCTCCCTGAATTCCTTCCTTCCTTGAAAACAGGCAAATATACAACCCACACACCACAAAGGAAACAAGGTTTTGACTCTTGGCCAACAGTGAATTGCAATTTTTTCCTTCATTATTCTGAAAAAGGGAATGAGACTGAATGTCCAGGTGATCTTGAACGATTCTTGGAGCATACCTCAAACTTGGTTTAGGTTTTTTGTTAAGTATCCAGTTTATATCTGATTATTCCCTCAATTATGCCATGAACATTTGTGGATATCTATTATGTACCGAGCCCTGGGTCTACAGTGATGAACGAAACGTAGCCCTGTCCATGCAGAGCCTACAGGATCATACTCTTAAGTTCCTCTGAAAAGTAAACAACTCTCACTTCTGGAAACTAAAAACCTGATGTCTGCTATAGACTATAAATTCCATGAGGCTAGAACATTCACTTGTCATCTTCTCTACTATATTCCTAGCTTGACATACAGTAGGTGTTTAATACCTATTTGTGGGCTGACTACCTTAAATCAGTTCCATTCTGTTGGCTTCAGTACTCTATGGCCAGATTTAGGAAGGTAAGAGTATTTTGAACAGCAGGAGAGTCTGAAATTCAGGCAGTAAAGCAGGTTGCAACAGTCAGAAAGAAATCACTCTCATTCAACCTCCAGGGACAGCCACTTCCTCACCAGGTGCAGGACGTGCACCAAGGCCATGAGCCTTGACATAAGTGATCTACATCCTAGTTTATTGGAATATTTGATCAACGATATTTATTTTTAAGGAAGCACTTTGTTTTATTCGTTTTTTTAAGGTATTGGGGTAGCCAATATAAAGTTATTTTGACACACTCTTGTTGTTGTTTCTTGGCTGAACCAAACACTTTTTCTGCCTGTGAAGCCCGAGTATAAAATACATATTCCTAGAGTTTGAACTGGTACAGACTTAGGTATAACTGGTCCAGTGTCATTTACAGGTGAGTAAACTGAGGAACAATTGGGGTGAGAGTTGCCCAAAAGGGCATTGTCTCTCTGGATCTGATTGGTAGACATCACAGTGATAATGATCTCTAATCACTGGCTTGGCATTAGCTTTCAGTTTTGTAATTTCCCCTTCCCCCGCTTTAGGAGCAGGCAAGGATGGCAGAGAGCTAGAGGTGATAGATGGGAAGTACAATTGCAAAATTCCTTGGGGCATGAGGAATTCTTTCTAATAGTCTCTATCAGAGTGAAATGCTCAACTGAGATGGCAAGAGAAACCACAAGCCAGAAGGATTAGAGCAGGGCTTCCCTGGCGGCGCAGTGGTTGAGAGTCCGCCTGTCGATGCAAGGGACACGGGTTCGTGCCCCGGTCCGGGAAGATCCCACATGCAGCGGAGCGGCTGGGCCCGTGAGCCATGGCCGCTGAGCCTGCGCGTCCGGAGCCTGTGCTCCGCAACGGGAGAGGCCACAACAGTGAGAGGCCCGCGTACCGGAAAAAAAAAAAAAAAAAAATGATTAGAGCCATGAACCCGATACAGTTACTTGTTGCCTTGGTTGGCTTTCTGTATCCTCAGCTCTGATGAGCTGCACTGTTGGGCTGCACCCCGCAGGCCTGCACCCTTGTAGTTGCCCAGCCTCGAGACTTAATAAAGAACCGGGAAAAAAAAAAAGAACCGGGAGACAGTGACAGAGCTATCAACCGTTTATCCCGTTTATCAGACAGGGGAGCTTACATGTCAGAAGCAACAGGGTCCTGGAGTGACACCCTACGGTGGACGGCAGACTGCAGGCAGGACATGGCAGGAGAAGGAGGCTACCATTTACAGGGGGAATCGACGTCGGTTTGGCTCGTCAGTTACCAGGGAAACCAGCGGCTGCGGCAGGGGCAAGCACACAATTAGTTACTGATTAAGCCCTGTAATTAAGAGGATTGGATAGTCCTGTGAGTGAAGCAGGGACCGGTCGAGCAGGGGATGTACAGAGGAAGAGAAGAGCCATCTTGGGTGGCCTGACCATACATGCATCTCGAGAAATGTGGGCCCCATCTTTTACCCTGCCCTCGCATGCCCTAGAGTAGAGCACTCTACTCCACTGGTGCTGGTCAAGCAGATCTCTCTGGACCCTTCAGATTATCTCCTTAGAGTACTCTAAAATGCAAATCCCACTAAAATATACGGGATATATGTTTTCCATCATCTTGATCTAGATTTGAATCTCATATATTTCAAAGAATAAAAATGGATTTAAAAAGAAGAGCACCACCCTAGGGGTTTAAAAGAAAATTGAAGAGACATATGTTTTCATTACACGTTAAAGTTCTTTAAAATGAACATTTCTTTCCTTTAACTGTATTTCGGTTCAACTTGGAGATTCTCCTTCTAAACGAGGGAAGGACCTCTTGCTTTCCCCATCACAGGGAGCGGGCGGAGCATCCTCTAGAAGCTTGGAAGTGAGCTGACCCTGGCCAGTCTTGCGGGAGGAGCCGCTTTACATACAGACTTGGGAAGCCTCCGCCGAAGAGAGAAGAGAAGAAGCTTGGAGCTTAAGTTAATATCAGAGATGCACATGACCTGGGGAATCTGCATGTGATGCCAGCTGAGCCTCAGAAAGTCAGCGCGACCACAAAAGTGCCGAGCAGGGAGAAGGCTGTGCTGGACCAAGAGTTGGAGTGGGAATAAAAACAACCGGATCACAGGGCCAGAGCCTGCACGATCCACGTGACATTGGTCTAATCCAGTTATCGCCCCCTGAAAACACTTTATTCAAGCTACTTTGTGAAGCTTCAGAGGATAAAAAGAGGCTACAGCAGTGTGTTCACCAGGAAGGACACAGGTTGACACCTACTGGAGGTTACATTCACTAATTCCCCTACAATCTGGAGGTGAATGACATCATCCTTCATTCTACTCAAGAGACAGGATTCCAAGCCCAGGAGGCAGTGAGTACTGGTGGAGAGAGAACACATCTTTTTGTTTGGGACTCTGATAAGACTTTGGCTTTGATTCTGTTTTGCTCTCTTCCCAGCTTTGTGACCTTGAACGTGAGCAAGAGTGCTCATTTCCTCACTCTCTTGTCAACTCTCCATTGTATCATTTTTTGGCCTCATTATAAGTTAAATTAGGTAGAAAAAATAAAATAAATAAATAAGGGCTTCCCTGGTGGCGCAGTGGTTAAGAATCCGCCTGCCGATGCAGGGGACACGGGTTCGAGCCCTGGTCCGGGAACATCCCACATGCAGCGGAGCAACTAAGCCCGGGAGCCACAACTACTGAAGCTTGCGTGCCTAGAGCCCGTGCTCCGCAACAAGAGAAGCCACTGCAATGAGAAGCCCGCGCAACCGCAATGTAAAGTGGTCCCCCCAACCCCCCCTCCCTCCAAGGGGCGAAGAAACAAAGACCCAATGCAGCCAAAAATAAATAATAAATTTATAAATTTATAAAAATAAATAAATAAAAAGAAGAGCACCAAAAATAGGGCATGGATTACAAGAATGTTAACATGTAGAAATGTGTAATAACAATAAGAGACTTTGAGGTATTATAATTAATAGCTTAATATTCAATAGACTTTTTGGTAAAGTTGTTTAAACTTATACAGCATTATTTTGTATGTGCATAGTAATAGCCATTTGCAGTCGCCAATAACTGGGTCATTTAAATGACCAAATTACATAATTCCCATAGGCTGTCTTTACAGAAGGAAGTGTTTTTTTTAGGAAGTTTTATTTTTCTATGTTGAAAGTGATAAAATGTTCATATACGTTTTTTAAAAGTGATACACAAGAGGTAGGTGGACTGTGGACATTTTTCCTGTAGAATTAAAATGATCTGTGGATCAAAAAGATTCAGAACTCTTGAGAAAACAAAAGGATCAGATAAAGCGGCTAAAGATACGGTCAGTTTCCTCCCAGCCTATTCTAGGCCTTGTCCACAGACTCTCTTTGACACCATCACCCATATTTATATTGTGTTATATACACATCTATATGACACATACAACAAACGTGATATAGAAGGAAGGGTATTTGGAGACACAAATGGCTCATTCTCAGCTCTTTTTTTTTTTTAATTTATTTATTTTTGGCTGCGTTGGGTCTTTGTTGCTGCACACGGGCTTTCTCTAGCTGCGGTGCGCAGGCTTCTCTTTTCAGTGGCTTCTCTTGTTGCGGAGCACGGTCTCTAGGCTCGCGGGCTTCAGTTGTTGTGGCTTGAGGGCTCTAGAGTGCAGGCTCAGTAGTTGTGGTGCACGGGCTTAGTTGCTCCGCGGCATGTGGGATCTTCCCGGAGCAGGGCTCGAACCCTTGTCCCCTGCATTGGCAGGCGGATTCTTAACCACTGTGCCCCCAGGGAAGCCCCTCAGCTCTTCTTATAATGCCTTTGTTTCTACATTCTCCATAGTTGGGGGGAAGCAACATATCTATACAGCATTTAGAAATATGACCAACATCTGAAGCATTTGTCAATGACTGGATCATTTACACTGCTAAATTACCATAACTCCCATACTCCATCTTTAGAGCAAGGAGTTTTATTTTTCTGTCTTGAAAATGAGATAATATTTAATTTAATGTGTCTAATAGTTGCATTCACTACAGTATTCTTAATCCATAGAATTGAAATTACAAGCAAAGTTTATGAGATTCTATGATCTAAAATGCTATCCTTTACATTTAAGATTTTGTAGGAAAAAAAGTCAATTCTGTTTCATAGTACTCTTATTATATTCAAAAGCCTATTTTCTTACTGTGGAGAAGAGATCATGTTTACATAACATTTATGATACAATTAGATTTCATTGTTCTGTGGCTTTTTTTCTGTCCCGAAGTAAAATTAGGTTTCGTTATATGGAAAAAGATTTTAAAAGTCAGGGAAGAAATACATCAAAACATTAACAAAATTAAATAATTTTACACAAATTTTTCTTCAAGGAGTATACACTACTTTGATAATTATAATAAAATATTCCTTTTAAAATTTGTTTTTTTTAAAGAAAGAAGAAATATTTTAATTTAAAAAGCCATGAGATGAAAGGAAATTTTATTTGAACCAACAAATCTAAGGGCCAGAAAGGGCCCACCAATAATCTTTTACAGACTTTGGCCAAGTGTTCTCCCCGTCACGGAATAATTCCTGGCCAGTGCTGAGCCACAAGGGGGCAGCGGCTCCCTGGGAACTGGCGCATGCCGGCAAATCATGCAGCTCAGCCTGAAACCAGCTGAGTCATGTGTCTCTAGTGCATTGCCACTGGCCTGGAAGAGTCACATTTCACTTGCCAACTGCTTTTAAAGACTCCTGCTTTGATTCTTTGAAGACACTATTTCTATGAATAACACCGAATGAATGGTCCAGTTGGAGCTCATGTGGGGTCAAGGACCTAGGTGAAATGCTGACAAAGAGTTTTACCCTCTGGAGTAGGGGTTAGGCAAATGCTCTCAGATTGTGGCTGGAAAGGGTGGAATTTGAGAAGCTGCCAGAGGAGGAGGGTGCAAGCTTAGGTGACCTGAGCAAAAAGCTCTGACCCGACAGCCTAAGAGAAGACCGCTCTTCCGTGGTGGACAGGTTTATGAAGAAGCTTCCAACCTTTCTTCTCTAGGTTTTCTGCCTCTTGTCCCTCTCTGGTTCAATGTCTTTCATGCTGACTAAAACTTCTGCCCTGGTGACCATATCCATTAATTCAGAAAATCCATAATATCCAATATTAGCTTGGCTATTTACAGTTTACAAAGTCTTTCATACTTTATAAACCACTTTCATGTATGTTTATCACCCACCATTTGAAATGCTTTGACTTTTGACACCCACTTTAGTGAACTTTATTACTGGAAATAGACTCCATCATACTGACCAAAGCTAATACCAAAAAACCAATGAAAAGCTGGGAACCAAGTGCCAAGGACGTCGCATTAGCCTGGCAACACGGACAAAGCTGCAGGGTAAACGGTGTGATGTGGGCAGAATGGAAGTGTTAGAATCTGGGTTATGGAGCTCAGGAGTGAATTCCTTTCTGAAAAGGAAGGGCAAGATGGCACTGTAGAAGCATTTGCCACTCAAAGACTTTCAGAGGCATCCATGCACATGGAATCGACAATGAATATTTGTGAGACAGATGACCCCAACTTGCAATGTCGTATGTTCGTCTTTGGAGGAGTGAAGAAATCCTTTGTTTGCCATAGGGTGATTTATTAGGGAAACTTGTCCTCCTAAACCATGTATTTTGATAAGTTGCAACAAGTCTAAGCTATGCAGAAGAATCTCACACAAGAAGTATCTACTACATAATTTTGAAGGCTGTGTGGCTTTACATATTTAATAAAGGCACATATATTTGGAGGGGTTTTTTTTTGTTCTATTTTTGTGATCAATTTTATAATTTTTGTGATAGGAAACAGCATTGTGCTTATAGGAATTCAGGGTTAAATTCATGATGGTTTCTCTTTTGATTGTCAACCAGGAATGATTTGGTTGAAAGTTGGGGGTTGTTGTGTTTCTATTCTATGGTTTAGGAGAAAATCTGAAACAGGTTAAGTGTCATGGTCAACCAAGGGGCACAGCAGATCTTTTGACTCTAAATCTGGGATTCTTTTTTTTTTTTTTAATCACTGTGCTCTGGAAATATCTCACTGTGTTAAGGAAATCCTATCACCAGACCACTTTTGCTTCATCTCTCTGCAGTGGATTTGGTGGCTACTGTTTTCCAATTTTGAACCTAAAAAACTAAGGCTCCAAAAGCATTTGGTGTTTTCTTATTCTTTTTTTTTTTGGCCGTACCACGTGGCTTGCAGGATCCCTGACCAGGGATCGAACCCGTGTGCCCTGCAGTGGAAATGCAGAGTCCTAACCATTGGACTGCCAGGGAATTCCCAGCATTTGGTGTTTTCAGTGCTGCTGAGTGAGGAGTTTCTTACTTAGACCCTGTTGGGAAAAAAGTTGGTCTCTAAGTAGGTGGCAGCACTTGAGTGGTTTGTTATTTGTTGAGAACCAAGCATGTGCTCGGTCCAGTAGAAAAATGACACATGGTACAGTCTGTGCCTTCTATAAGCCACCTTCTCAGGCTCCTTGGCTCATATCATAGACAGAGAATAAAATAAGCAACAGACAAAGGGGTGTAATGTGAATCTTGGAAAGTTGTTCTTAAATAGAAATCATAGTAGCAGCAAAGTAAATCAAAGCACCTTGGACACATTTTATACACTTAACCAAAATTTAGAGTTAATATTAGGTCCATAAAATCGTAGTTCGTAAGGCTAGGATTAGCAACTTCTCTGCACCCTTTCAAACTGATTCTCTTTTGGGACAGATCTTCCTTTCACTTTCTTCTGCTCTCTTTCTAAGGACTCCCCAAAATATATACCCCACTGACCTACTACAAATGCCTGAGCATCCACTTATCATCCATCATAATAAACTGCTCTCTCTTTCACATTCTTCTTTTAATGTGCAAATATCCCATAGAAAGGTAATATATTAAATTCTTAACACAGGGATGGCAAATTCTAGGCCAATCTCCTGGCACACTCCCGGTCTATGGCAGACATGCATGCTTTCTCAAGGAGTCTGGAGTTAAATCCTTGACACAGTGCTCCTGGCAGCCTATCCAGGCTAATCAAAGTTGGCAGATGAGCTGAAGCCTATTTGGCATCCCTGTTGTAGCAGTGTAAATTGAATGAATTGATAATACAATATCCCATTGGTGGGTTCTAGAAGCAGGGAAACTGGAGATAATAAGGGCATGAGAGGAGCTATTAAGGTCAAGCTTGTTCTACATCACAATTTCACCCCAGGCTCTTTTCCCAATACAACTTTAATAGCAGAAAAAAGAAACCAGGGTGGCTGATCTACAAAATAAAAGTTGTGGGACATTTACTTTACAATAGTGGAATATTGTCAGGCCTTCCTAAATGGGGAACTATCCATCTCCAAACAGCTCATTCATCAAGACTTGCACACAGATATTCTTCTATCCCTAAGCCAAGTGAAGCTCACCCATAGTGGGCCTGAAATTGAATAGAAAATGTTGAGCAGTTACTGCCAAGGGGAGTTTAATGGTGTCACCCAGAAAAAAACAGTGAGGTCAACGTCTCCTGCACAATGGGGGAGATTTTCCAGGTGTTGTGTTGCTTGAACTACCTTGAATTTGTTCTCTTCCTACCAAAAGTCAGTCTCCATGACCCCCATAATATAAAAGCAGAGCAAAAATCATACAGAGAGAGCGAAGTCCTTTTAAGAGAGTGCCAGCTGCAGCTGGCACATTACAGAAAGCACCTTGAAAGTGAAGGAAGCTCCTGATAAATAATAACAAAATAGTGAAGGTACATTCAATTCTGTTCTTGGTCTAACATTTTGAATATTGCAGAGACCAAATATTCAGTGGTGAGCATAAAAGTCTTGCATTGTTCCTTCCAAGAAAGAATGGGGACTTCCCTGGTGGTCCAGTGGTTAAGACCCTGCACTTCCACTGTAGGGGGTTTGGGTTCGATCACTGGTCAGGGAACTAAGATCCCACATGCAGCACGACCAAAAAGATTTACAAAAAAAGTCTTCAAAAAAGAATGATGTAGCCACTGAAGAGTATTAGCAAAAAATATAGACTTAGTTGACAGAAAATGGGGGGGTGGGACTTCGCTGGTGGCACAGTGGTTAAGAATCCGCCTGCCAATGCAGGGGACACGGGTTCGAGCCCT
>NC_041220.1:48678435-48688170 GCF_002837175.3 Physeter macrocephalus
CCGGGAAGACCCCAACTGCCGCGGGGCAACTAAGCCCGTGCGCCACAACTACTGAGCCTGAGTGCCACAACTACTGAAGCCCACGCGCCTAGAGCCGTGCTCCATGACAAGAGAAGCCACTGGAATGAGAAGCCCGTGCACTGCAACGACGAGTAGCCCCTGCTCGCCTCAACTAGAGAAAGCCCATGCACAAACGAAGACCCAACGCAGCCAAAAATAAACAAATTTATTTTTAAAAAATGGGGTGGAGTGTTCATATTGGACCAAGAAAGAAGAAATATTTACATTGGCTTCACCTAACTAAGGTTTCATCTATTCCTTAGTGATGAGTAGTCATATTCTATACATAAAAATCATATTTTTTGAAAGTCATATTTTATAGTATTTGTGTGTTTTTCATTCTCAGACCCACTTAAGATATGTGTGTTTAAAAAAAATATTTTGCCTTTTTCTAGAAAGGACTTAAAGCACCTGGATATGCATGTGCCTATGTGTGTTTTTGGATGGATGGACAAATGGACAGATGATAGATAGATGGATATGTCTGACAGGTCATTTAGGTAAGGTTAGTTGAGGCAACACTATCCTGTACAAGACCTCTATGAGGTTTAGACAAAGTCAGTCTCCTGAGTATTAGAGAATACTCTGAGAGCTTTTAAACCATTTTGCCACACTCAGGGATATGAATTAACATAAATGCCCAAACATACCCCTCATTTCACATGGGGTCTAGAAACCCTGTGGGAAAGAATTGGAACCCAGTAGAGTTGCAGTTCAGACATGTAGAAATTGTACCTATGGACTGTGACCCTAGAAGAAAGGACTAGAAGGAGAGAAAGTAGGACCTTCTAGTAGAGCCAGCTGGACTGAGCATCGAGACTTGAGACTGTCCCAAGGAAGCAGTGTTCTAGGGGCGGCTGGTCTTAACTACCTTAGCTGCCAGCTCCTTCAGGGACAGCACACCTGCCTGGGAAGAGGAAGCCATGGAGCAAAGGAAAGAAAAGAAAGAACCATGTCACAAGGAGCCACAAGTTCAGTCTTGGGAACACTTTTCTGCTTGGTGGGGAGTCATGAAATAGCAGGGCCACTGAAACAGATGGAAGGCTTTTGCTACGGACTCTGATTAAATATGAGACGAATACCCTCCTCAACCCTATGCAGCTTCTGAAACTTGGGTCACACTTGTCACCTATGGGTGTGTATATATGTTTGTTTACATTACTAATTCAACAATTCTGTGTTTAGTTCACTTCAAAGACCAGTTCACTTATTCTCAAATCATTCCTCTTTTTGAAAGAATAAAGTTAAAAACAAACCAAATTTCGTTATTGTAGATCTGTGATTCTTATTTATTTATTTTTGGCTGCGTTGGGTCTTCATTGCTGCACGCGGTCTTTTCTCTAGTTGCAGTGAGCGGGGGCTACTCTTTGTTGCAGTGCGTGAGCTTCTCATTGCAGTGGCTTCTCTTGTGGCAGAGCACGGGCTCTAGGGGCTTCAGTAGTTGTGGCTCGCGGGCTCTAGAACGCAGGCTCAGTAGTTGTAGTGCACGGGCTTAGTTGCTCCGCCGCATGTGGGATCTTCCCGGACCGGGGCTCGAACCCGTGTTCCCTGCATTGGCAGGCGGATTCTTAACCACTGCACCACCAGGGGAGTCCAGATCTGTGACTCTTAAACTCCAGTTTGCATCAGAATCACCAGGAGGGCTTGTTAAAAAAACAGGTTGCTGGACCCCACCCCCAGAACTTCTGATTCTATAGGTCTAGGGTGGGCTCAAGAATTTGTGTTTCTAGTAAGTTCCTTGGAGATGCTGATGCTGCTGGTTAGGGAGCATACTTTGAGAATCACTGCTGTAGATAATCTTCTGGACCTGGGAGTCCTTAGCTGAAATATTCTGGAGACCAGATTGAAACTCGAGCTAGCAGCCTCTTTTATAAGATAGTATCTTAACAAAGTGCGTTCCTGGCCAGGCAACCCTTCTAAGATTTTCCAAGTGTTTTTACATCTAATAATAACAGATCTAAGAAGAGTCCTTCTTACATCCTCCCTCAAATCCTTTGTTTGACCCAAACCCTTGAAAAATCATACATAATGTATATTTTCATTACTGTTTCAGCTTCAAACTTGATCACAGCAAATAGGAATGAAGAACCCTTGATATTTTTCCAATGTCTGGTTTTGAAACTTGTTATCCAGCGCATCACGATTTTTTGGACTAAGAATATCAGTTTGAACTTAGAATAAATGGAATTCATAAACTTATGGAAACTGTGCCACAGTTTCTGACCCCCAAATCTAGATGCATCATCTGATGCATGGTTTAGTATATGTGCTGCCAAAGTGAGCACCTGATGCATGGATTAAATACATGTTTTGAAAATACAGCAGAATGTTTAAAATTAGAACTCTCTAAGAATATCCTGGACATATGATTGTCTTACATATGAGAGTTGTTCATTTATTAATTCCTTAGTACATACTTATTGAGTCCTATGCCAAGGATGGGGCTAGGTGCTGTGAATACAAAAATAAATAAGGACTAGACAGGATTGTGTCATAGTTGAAGCAATTCTGGAACCAGATTGCCTGAATTCAAGTCTGAAGTCTGTCACATACTAGCTTGGCAAGTTACATAACTACTTTGTGCCTCAGTTTCTTCACTTGTAATATGAGAATAAAAATTGCACCTATCTTATAAGAGAGATATGAGAATTAAATGCGTTAACATTTGTAAAAAGCAGAGAATACTATCTGGCATATTATATATATTTTATAAATATTGTCATATAAATACACCTGTCTGTGTCTTTAAGAAGCTCACAGTACTGAGGCATAAAGAGTGACATGTAAAGAAGCAAATACAATGCAATGTAATAAATGCTATAATGAAGGTATGAGTGAAGTCCTGGACTTTCTTTACTGCCACATGGACTATGGTAAACTCTCTGGACTCTGGACTGCATGTGCTTGTCATATTGCTTCCCTCTCTAGAACCACGCTGGAGAAAATTCAGCAAGTTTTCAATCTTCCTTTTTATAGCTGCTACTATGAAAACAACCAACATTATGCTAACATATAATTACCACAAGTAGTTTTCAAAAACCTTCCTATCAAATGTAAATGATAGTGAAACTCATTTAGGAGACCACCTGCTTGAACTTTATAGGGTGCAGTTTATGTGAAAATAGGATTGGGCAACTCTTCTGCAGTCTCTGCAGTTGAAACTCTGGGTGGGATGCCAAATGAATTAGATGTGACAATAACCTGTAGAAGGAGGGTAGCCAACCTACCCTGGTTTGCAAGAGACTTTCCCAAGTTTTAATACTAAAGGTCCTACTTCCCAGGAATCTCCTCAGTCTCAGGCAAGAGTTTAAAATCATTACAACTGTTTTGATGGGAAATGGAAGTTTTAAAAAGAAAAGATAAAACCAATATAATGTTACAATAGAATACTACTCAGCCATAAAAAAGAATGAAATAATGCCATTTGCAGTAACATGGATGGACCTAGAGATTATCATACTAAGTGAAGTAAGTCAGACAGAGAAAGACGATTACCATAAATCACTTACATGTGGAAACTAAAATACAATAAAAATAAACTTGTTTATGAAACAGAGGCAGACTCACAGACATAGAAAATAAACTTAGGGCTTCTCTGGTGGCGCAGTGGTTGAGAGTCCGCCTGCCGATGCAGGGGACACGGGTTCGTGCCCCGGTCCGGGAAGATCCCACATGCCGCGGAGCGGCTGGGCCCGTGAGCCATGGCCGCTGAGGCTGCGCGTCCGGAGCCTGTGCTCCGCAACGGGAGAGGCCACAACACTGAGAGGCCCCGTGTACCGCGCAAAAAAAAAAAAACAAAAAAAGAAAATAAACTTATGGCTGCCAAAGGGGAACGGGGGTGGAGGAGACATAAATTAGCAGTTGGGGACAAACATATACACACTACTATGCGCGTCCGGAGCCTGCGCTCTGCGACGGGAGAGGCAGCAACAGTGAGAGGCCCGCGTACCGCAAAAAAAAAAAAAAACAAAAAAAGAAAATAAACTTATGGTTGCCAAAGGGGAACGGGGGTGGAGGAGAGATAAATTAGGAGTTTGGGACAAACATATACACACTACTATATATACAATAGATAAGCGACAAGGGCCTACTATAGAACACAGGGAACTATATTCAATATCCTGTAATAACCATAATGGAAAAGAATATGAAAAAGAATATGTACGTATGTGTATATATCTATATCTATATCTATCACTTTGCTGTGCACACAACATTGTAAATAACTCTACTTCAGATAAAAACTAATATGATGTTATATGTCAATTATATCTCAATTAAAAAATAAATTAAAACCTGCATGTTGCAAAAGCGCTATTTCAAGCTTCATACAAAAAAAAAAAAGTAAGAAAAAGAAAATACAACTGCTGGGTCCCTTGGATTGGAGATAACTGGAAAGTATTGTAGAAATCAATAGATATTTACTGACTATCCATTGAGGGGAGACACACATGTTCTTGTCTTGATAAGCTACAATCTGATTTGAGGAAGAAGAAATGAACCAGTATAAAGTTAAATCAAAATACATTTACACGTCAGGTCAAGATAATAAGAGAAATGATGGTACGAAATGACTAATGACCCATAAGTTTTCCATTTTAGAATTGCTATGGGAATGGAGTTCAGAGGAAAGGAAGAGCCCTCACTGGGAAACTGTCATAAAGTGGCCCAGATTCACAATGGTTACAAGAACTGGTGGGACTTTGATACGCAGTGAGGAAGGGAGGAGCCGTTGCAGGTGGATGGTACAGCATAGGCCAACCACAGGAGTGGGAGAAGCACAGCGCAAATCCAGGGGACAGGGAACAGCGTACTTAGAGGAGGTGGAGGAGGGAAGGAGATGTGCGGGTAGATGAACTTAGTATTCACACAAAGCTCTGCAGTAGCACACATTCTCTTAAGCTTGCGTTGGAAGTCCGTTTGTCAAAAGACCACTCTCTTTCCCTTGAGTGAAGAAATACTACCTTTCCCTCTAAATCTTTCTATTTTCTATAGAAAGATTTCCAAAGTCTTTCTAGGTTTAAACCCTAAATAGAATGGATATAGTAGCTCCTTGTTTTGGTTATCTCGTGTTGGGTGACAAACCACCCTAAAACCTGTGGGCTCCCTCCCAGCGTGATGGTCTCAGGGTAATCAGCCCTCCTCCTTAGGAGCTGGCTTCCCCCAGAACACGGAGTGTCAGAGCAGAAACTCCCAGGCTTTCTTTAGTTCTAGGCCCCAAACTGGCCCGGCATCACTTCTGCCTCATTTTTGGGGGTCAAGCACGTCACAGGGCCATCGAGAGTCAAGGAGAGGGGTCTACACAGGGTGCGAATGCCAGGAGGCCTGGTCCATCTGGGGTTACCCACGTGGCAGCCTACTGCACTCCTCCTGAGGCTTCTGTTGCATGGCTGTTCTGTCAAATCTCTCTTTCACAACACAGATGTTTTACTTAACATTTCATTTTATTTTATGCACCTCTGCTTAGAGGAAGAAGGCAGCCAGCAATCTGCCCCCAGGGAGAACAGAACCTAAACAGGAAGTTAGGTGTACTGAGTCTTAAAAGGGACAGCTGTGTAAAGACTGATCCAGGCCCTGAAGCTAGCTGGGTGGAAGCCCAAGCCCAGGACAGAGGATCTGGAAAGGGAATCTAGTGTTTGGATTTGAGACATGAGGGCTGGCCAGCAGCCCGTGTACTTCCGGGAGGAGCGCCATGGGGTTCTTGTTCACATCTGCAGGGAATGGTACCGCAAGCAGAGAATTCGCCTTAGTCATCCCCAGGGCACTGGCTACCGTACTGTTGGACCTTGGAGAGCCCCCCCCAAATGAAGTCAGACTCTGGCAAGATGGGGAAGATCTGAGCCTAGGAGAGCTGTCATGGATTCCTGGGTCAGTTGATGCCAGATGAATTTTATCCATGTGTCATCCAGCAGAGTTTTGTAGGATTATTGACAATAACTCTTTGCATTGCTTTCCTTTATCTTCCTCCTCTCCCCTCCTCACCCCCACCCGCTAATCTCTTTTCTTCAAGACACCAGGTGCAGAGTTGAGGTGAATAGGCACCTATCTCAGAATGCATTCGCATCGACAGACTGTGCAGGGCCCTTCTCTTCTGTAAAATTTGCTTTCCTCCATCCACACCAGCCATCCATTCCCATTGCCTGCCCCCTGCAGGCATTCCCCTCGGATGTGATCGAGATGTGCTGTTGGGTGTACATACATCCTTGTAACATATGGAGTATTGTTGTGTGTTTGTGCTTAATATAAATAAGCAAGAAAGGGGGAGGGGAAAGTATCAAGGGACCTACCAGGTGAGCTGTTTCCCCCTTTGGAGGAGCTTTGCAGATGCCCTGCTCCACAACTTCTGCTCCCATCTCGGCAGCCAGAACCATTCACAGAAAACAGGAAGGCTGGAGAAAGAAGTCTGGCTCGGCTCCATCCCACTTCCTTAGGAGCTGAGATCATAGAAAGTAACCACAAGGGACATTCACTGTAAATGTGCTTTCGCCCTAGAGGGAACATGGCCACATGATCTTGGGATAATTTTTATTTTTTTGTCCATGCCGCACAGCTTGCTGGATCTTAGTTCCCTGACCAGGGATGGAACCCATGCCCCCTGCAGTAGAAGTGCGGAGTCTTAACTTCTGGACCACCAGGGAATTCCTGATCTTGGGATAATTTTAAAAGCAAGGGAAGAGCAGGGAAGGGGTAGGGATAGACGACTTGTGAACATGGACTACAGGTAAGGGGGAGGGGTGTTTCCCTTCACATTTCATTTCCTTCCCACCTTCCTTAAGGTATGCAACTTGCCATCACTTGAAAAATATCCTCAGAGTGTTGTTGGTAAATGAAAATGTTTATAAAGTAAATCCAAATTTAAAGATAAATTTTTGATGAATACTTTGTATTCACCACATAAACCCAAGGGAAGGAGGAAATATTTCAAGGTGCTAAACTAAAAAAAATAACGGGAAACACTCTCTCCAAGTTTACCTCAGTTGTGCTTCTGTCCCAGTTATTGAACAAGTGTTGTACCCCTTGCTGTACCTTAGAAACAAATGTACAGTCATTGATTGTAACTTAGGTGTCTTTGGGAACAGCGCTAAATTGCACCACTAGCTTTCCTGGGTCTCCAGCTTAACAGACAACAGATCTTCTCAGACTTTTCAGCCTTCATAATCATGTGAGCCAATTCCTCATAAGATATCCCCACAAATCACTCTCTGCCTCTTTCTCTAACTCTATCTTTATCTCTGTCTATCCTATTTGTTCTGTCTCTGGAGAACCTTGGCTAATACAGTGGTCTTTGGGGGGAATTGCTGGTATTTTCATTATCCTGATTCTAAGATGCCAATCCCAGCAAAGCAAATTTCTCTTGATTTCTTTTCAATATATTTTTCTGTCTAGATATTAGCGTGGATTTATTCTTACACACCCGTTCATTCTTGTACCTGCAATTATCTCTCGAGCACAGTGAAGGGACATTTCGCCCCCGTTGTTTCTCCCCCTGTGCAACCTGCAAGAGGAGTCCCTGGGGGCCTACTTACCCACTGCATTTCAAGCTCTAGTACTAAGGTCCTGCTAACCCTATACTGAGATGAACTAGTGATTGCATTGTTTTCCTGATGTAGAATCAATAAGCATTTCCTTGGCTCTTGGCAAGAGCTTACTTTACTATTTACCAACTCAGAGGCTGAGAAATTGGCACAGCCATTGGCAGGAAGGGTGAAGAGCAAAGAGGTGCTAAGTTTCCAGAGACACCTAAGTTACAATCAATGACTGTACAGTTATTTCTAAGCAACAGCAAGGGGTACATCACTTGTTCAATAACTGGGACAGAAGCACAGCTGAGATGAACTTGGAGAGAAACAGATCTTCACCCCATTTGAGAAGACCCAGCGAAATAGGAGGACAATGGGCTGCTCTGGCAGTCAATCTTTTTAGGAAATTCTGAGACACACCTTCAGGTCCTGCTTGTCATAGCCATGCCACAGCCATGACTGTTTCTTTGCTTTGGAAAGTGAGAGCTACTTCCTGCAGCAATTAGATTTAATTCAGCAGTATCTTCTCATCAGAAAACCCAAGCTTCCAAAGTCCTTGTCTCCACACCTTTCACTTGGCTCCAACAAATCCATTTTTTTCTCATTGCTCTTGGCAATCGGGTGTATATGTCTAATTTCTTCAAGCCAACATATATGTATTAGTCTCATAATTACATAGTTCTCTGCATCACAAGCTCAGGAAGCAATTTGGTGAGTTGGCGCATGCCCCAGTGTTTACGTCTATTTAGTACAATTCACCTCTCTTCGTGCTTAGAAAAGCATCAACTGATCCAAGACAGAAAACTGCTGCCAAGCAGGCCAGGATAATTCCCACAGTGCCAATGACTACTGTCAGGAAGTGGCGGGAAGGGGAAAGCATCTCTGTCCTCTTGTCCTGGCCTTCCAAGATCCAGAATCAAATCCTATCCATGCACAGGTATAGTAGGTCCAAGGCAGCACTGCAAAGTCCACCAAGAATCTGCACCCCACATTTCTCTATTCTTTTTTCTCTATTCATGGAGTCCCCTTCCCAATCTCCAGGTACCTGTTACTCTCTTCTTCTCCACCTTATCACCTTTTCAAAAAAAATTCCTCAACTCTTTTGGTCACCCCAAATATTGATAGCAACTCAAAATAATTTTTCTCCCAAATGTGCCTCCATTTTAGCAAGGATCAAAATCTCTGGTTAAGGGAATGGAGTATTGACAATGGGATTCCAGGCATCACCTAGAACAAGCAGGTAAGAAGGCTTTGCAGGGAGCTGCTCGGGTCCCTAAAATCACACTATGGAGGCAAAGGTACAATCCACCTGCTTTAACCCTGGGTGGGCTCCCAGATGGCTCCTGGATGAGGGCTGGTCTCCAAAAAGACCACGCCATATTTAGAAGCTTGGAATTTTCAGCCCTGCCCCTCATTCTCTTGAGAAGGGAGAAGGGCTGAAAATGGAGTTAATGATCAATCATGCCTACATAATGAAGCCTCCATAAAAATCCCAATATTATGGGGTTCGACAAGCTTCCAGGTTGGTGAACACATCTACACACTGGGAGGGTGACACACCCAAAATCCACAGGGACAGAAACTCCTGAGTTTGGGACCCTCCCAGACATCGTTCTATATATCACTCTTCATCTTGGTGTCCAGCTTTATCTTTTACCATACCCTTTAATAAACTAGTAAATATAAGTAAATATTTCCCTGAGTTCTATGAGCTGCTCTAGCAAATTAACTGAACTTGAATAGGGGGTCATGGGAACCCTTGCTTTGTAGGCAAATCGGGCAGAAGTTGTGGGTAACCTGGGGACCTACTACTTGTGATTGGCATCTAATGTAGGGTAGAAGCAGTCTTTTTAGTGTAGTTGATTAACAATGTTGTGTTAGTTTCAGGTGTACAGCAAAGTGAATCAGTTATACATATACATACATCTATTCTTTTTCAAATTCTTTTCCCATTTAGGTTGTTACATAATATTGAGCAGAGTTCCCTGTTGTTGTTTATCCATTTTATTTTATTTTATTTATTTATTTTTTTGTGGTATGCGGGCCTCTCACTGTCGTGGCCTCTCCCGGTGCGGAGCACAGGCTCCGGACGCGCAGGCCCAGCGGCCATGGCTCACGGGCCCAGCGGCTCCGCGGCATGTGGGATCCCCCCAGA
>NC_041220.1:48688338-48691302 GCF_002837175.3 Physeter macrocephalus
GGGCACGAACCCGCGTCCCCTGAATTGGCAGGCGGACTCTCAACCACTGTGCCACCAGGGAAGCCCCTATTATTTTATTTTATTTATTTTATTTTTTAATTAAAAAAATTTCTGGCCACACCGTGAGGCACATGGGATCTTAGTTCCTTGACTGGGGATAGAACCCATGCCCTCTGCACTGGAAGCGTGGAGTCTTAACCACTGGACCACCAGGGATGTCCCAGGTTATCCATTTTAAATATTGCAGTGCGTACATGTCGATCCCAAACTCCCTAGCTACCCCTCCCCACACAACCTTCTCCCCTGGTCACCATAAGTTTGTTCTCTAAGTCTGTAAGTATGTTTCTGTTTTGTAAATGAGTTCATTTATATAATTTTTTAAAAGATTCTGCATGTAAGCAATATCATAATGATATTTGTCTTTCTCTGTCTGAATTAGTTCACTCAGTATGACAATCTCTAGGTCCATCCATGTTGCTGCAAATGGCATTATTTCATTCTTTTTTATGGCTGAGTAATATTCCATTGTATATATGTACCACATCTTCTTTATCCATTCCTCTGTCAATGGACATTTAGGTTGCTTCCGTGTCTTGGCTATTGTAAACAATACTGCAATGAACATTGGGGTTCATGTATCCTTTCGGACCATGTTTTTCTCCAGATATATGGCCAGGAGTGGGATTGCAGGATCATATGGTAGTTCTATTTTTAGCTTTTTAAGGAACCTCCATACTGTTCTCCACAGTGGCTGTGTCAATTTACATTCCCAGATTGGTAGCAGTCTTATGGGACTGAACATTTAACGTGTGGAATCTGACACTATCTCCACCTAGATAGTGTTAGAATTGAGTTAAATCATAGGACACCTAGCTCATGTCAAAGAGGATTCCTTGGTGTGGTGGGGGAAAAACCAGCACACGTTTAGTAACGAGAAGTGAAGTGTTTTGTGGTGGTAAAGGAGACACATAAGAGGGAAAGAGTGAGTTTTTCCAATTCATTATATCAAAACATGCTCCTTCCTCACAATCTATGATATGAATGCTCTAACAGTAGTGTGGCTGGTGCAGTTGTAGGAGGAAGGATAAAACCTGCCTTGGAGAGTCAGGGAAGGATTTCACAGAGGAGGGAATGCTTGAACCAGGACATGAAGGGCTTGTGCACATTGCCAGCTGGACATCATGGTAGGGCAGAGAGAAAAGGACATGCAAAGGCAGGGAGGTCTAGCACATTTGGGGAGTTACAAAGAGTTTGATATTCTTAGAGCATAAAATGCAACATGAAAGGATTTATGAAAGTATGAAATTGGTGTAAGACAAGGAAGTTTAGATAGAGAGGGACCATGTTATATTGTCCTGGATGAGGATCCACTGAAGGTTAACAGAGAATTAATATCTAGAGCTGCTTTGAAGGCACTATGGTGGATGGGGGGCCAGGAAATGGGTCTGAAGTCAGGTAGACCAGTAAAGGAGGCTAGTGTTTCATTCAAGCGAGAAGGGATGAAAACTTGAGGAAAAAAAAAAAGAAGGCAGCAACAATAGGAACAGACAGGCAAAGGTAAACCTGAGAAAGATTTCGGGGGCTAGTGGTCAGGACTTGATTGTTTGGATGTAGAGTCTGTGAAAGAAAAGGGAATCTTGGACGATTCCCAGTTTTCTGGTTTCAACATTTAGTAGATGGTGTGACATCCATTGAGATGGGGGGAAATGAAGAAGAGCAGGTCTTCAGGGGAAGATGAGGATCTCAGCTTTGGATATGCTGAACTCCAGGAAACACTCAGTAGACAGCTGGACAGATAGGCTTGGAGGTTAGGAGAAGTTGGTATTGGAGATTAAAGTTGAAACCCATCTGCATATGGTTGGTAGTTGAAGACATGGGAAAGAAAAATTTACCCAGGGAGAATGAATAACGTCAAAAGGAAGAAGGGCCAAGGAAGGACCAATAGCTGCAAGATGTAGGAGGCACATAATAGAAGAGAAACCTACAGAAGACTGAGAAGTGACTAGAGAGATAGGAAGAGAAACAAAGTGGGTGAGTGGTGACATGGAAACCAGGGGGGTGAAGAAGATACATTCCCACTAGGGAGGAGCTCACAATCCACTGAACCAGTTAGACCAAGAGCAAAACTCATCTCCATTTACATGGAGGGTTAGTCTGAGCCAAAAAGTTAGAAAATCTAGGGGCTTCATTTTGGTTTTTCCACTTTTGCACAACTCTTCTCCCAAGGCTTGACTTCTCTTTCTATAAAACAGGCAACTATGAGATTAGCTTATTATATATAATAATATAATTACATATAATATAATTAGCAAGGTTGTTTTCTTACATGAATGAAGCTATGTTTACAGGATTCTTTGAAGTCATAGGGAAACGGGATTCTCATTTTTCTTTCTCATCATTTTTCCATCATCTGTAAAATTAATAGCTTTCAACATTTGTTACCTTCACTCTGGACTGAAAAACAAAACTAGATCTTAAATTTCTTGATGCCTAGATACAGCCTCTGAGAAACATGTTTCCAACGACCACTATCATTCAGCCACACATGTCAAATGTGTTCAAATTATTTTTTATATATTGAAATAGACAACCAAATTTTAGCAAATACAATGTTAATGCCCACATTTTAAATCTGAGAAATCCATACTATCTTTTGAATAGTTTTGTTTTTTAGCCTGAAGATTCTAGAAATCACCTATTTTAAGAAAATGTTGCTACATGTTCAAAATGTTTTTCTTGCTACTAATAAATTTTTTTTTTTTTTTTTTTTTTGCAGTACGCTGGCCTCTCACTTTTGTGGCTTCTCCCGTTGCGGAGCACAGGCTACGGATGCACGGGCTCAGCGGCCATGGCTCACGGGCCCAGCCGCTCTGCAGCATGTGGGATCTTCCCGGACCGGGGCACGAACCCGTGTCCCCTGCATCAGTAGGCGGACTCTCAACCACTGCGCAACCAGGGAAGCCC
>NC_041220.1:48692166-48705237 GCF_002837175.3 Physeter macrocephalus
GTCTGAAGTCAGGTGGACCAGTAAAGGAGGCTAGTGTTTCATTCAAGGGAGAAGGGATGAAAACTTGAGAAAAAAAAAAAAAAAAGGCAGCAACAATAGGAACAGACAGGCAAAGGTAAACCTGAGAAAGATTTCGGGGGCTAGTGGTCAGGACTTGATTGTTTGGATGTAGAGTCTGTGAAAGAAAAGGGAATCTTGGACGATTCCCAGTTTTCTGGTTTCAACATTTAGTAGATGGTGTGACATCCATTGAGATGGGGGGAAATGAAGAAGAGCAGGTCTTCAGGGGAAGATGAGGATCTCAGCTTTGGATATGCTGAACTCCAGGAAACACTCAGTAGACAGCTGGACAGATAGGCTTGGAGGTTAGGAGAAGTTGGTATTGGAGATTAAAGTTGAAACCCATCTGCATATGGTTGGTAGTTGAAGACATGGGAAAGAAAAATTTACCCAGGGAGAATGAATAACGTCAAAAGGAAGAAGGGCCAAGGAAGGACCAATAGCTGCAAGATGTAGGAGGCACATAATAGAAGAGAAACCTACAGAAGACTGAGAAGTGACTAGAGAGATAGGAAGAGAAACAAAGTGGGTGAGTGGTGACATGGAAACCAGGGGGGTGAAGAAGATACATTCCCACTAGGGAGGAGCTCACAATCCACTGAACCAGTTAGACCAAGAGCAAAACTCATCTCCATTTACATGGAGGGTTAGTCTGAGCCAAAAAGTTAGAAAATCTAGGGGCTTCATTTTGGTTTTTCCACTTTTGCACAACTCTTCTCCCAAGGCTTGACTTCTCTTTCTATAAAACAGGCAACTATGAGATTAGCTTATTATATATAATAATATAATTACATATAATATAATTAGCAAGGTTGTTTTCTTACATGAATGAAGCTATGTTTACAGGATTCTTTGAAGTCATAGGGAAACGGGATTCTCATTTTTCTTTCTCATCATTTTTCCATCATCTGTAAAATTAATAGCTTTCAACATTTGTTACCTTCACTCTGGACTGAAAAACAAAACTAGATCTTAAATTTCTTGATGCCTAGATACAGCCTCTGAGAAACATGTTTCCAACGACCACTATCATTCAGCCACACATGTCAAATGTGTTCAAATTATTTTTTATATATTGAAATAGACAACCAAATTTTAGCAAATACAATGTTAATGCCCACATTTTAAATCTGAGAAATCCATACTATCTTTTGAATAGTTTTGTTTTTTAGCCTGAAGATTCTAGAAATCACCTATTTTAAGAAAATGTTGCTACATGTTCAAAATGTTTTTCTTGCTACTAATAAATTTTTTTTTTTTTTTTTTTTTTTGCAGTACGCTGGCCTCTCACTTTTGTGGCTTCTCCCGTTGCGGAGCACAGGCTACGGATGCACGGGCTCAGCGGCCATGGCTCACGGGCCCAGCCGCTCTGCAGCATGTGGGATCTTCCCGGACCGGGGCACGAACCCGTGTCCCCTGCATCAGTAGGCGGACTCTCAACCACTGCGCCACCAGGGAAGCCCCTAATAAAATATTTAATATTATCATTTGCTTGAGCTTATTCAATAATATATCAGGGCCACCTAAGGAAGTTTGGACATTGTCCTAAGACATGGAGTTTAAAACTGTGTGCCCACCTTGTAAGGAAAATCCTGAGAAATACTCAGGAACCAGAGAGAGACACATGTGAGTATAGCTTCCCCCAACCCCATTTTCCACCCAAGTTTAATATGATGTAAGTAGGTATTTATAAAGCACTTATTATCATAACACACTGGTCATTTATTTCTCTTTGTCCGCTTGCGTCACTTCTGTTTTTCAGAGTTGCACTTAGTTTCCAACTGCACTGTATTATTTATAAATGGTGATTTTACAATGACATCATCACCAACATTTATGACCACTTATTGATAGAAACTTCTATTAGGCCTCTCTGTGCAGAGATATCACTATCATTCTTTATGTCTGGCATAATTCAGGGCACTAGTAACCCTCATTAAATGGTGCTGAAGTTAGGCAAAAAAAAATCCTACCAACTTAGAGGTGGGTGGGTAGAATGAGCCTCATTTTGAGAGGTTTAAATGTTTGGTGACCAATTTAATAAAGCAGAGGAAGTAATGTGTTTGAATACACTTTGTAAACTACGAAATGTTCTGTAATTGTTGCAGCAGTGATAGGGCAGCTAGAATTTTTACCCTATTTTGAGTGTTTTGAAGGGTATCTATCCTATAGTAAGTACTCACTGAATATTTGTTGAATGAATGAATAGATATAAATTGTCTTCCTATAGACCTTTTGGGCCAGGAGTAGAAGGCCATTACAAAGACCAAGATAATGGAATTGGGGGTGACGAGAGGGAGCTAACTGGCAGAAGAAGACTTGTCAGCAACATATGATATTATACCCTTGATATTGCTTTTGGGTAATTGGGAAATGGCTATTTGAGTAAGTGGAGATAAAATAGTGTCCTCTTGCTCTATGTCGCAAGAACATATTTTAGGTTAAGACGGCCACACAAAATAACCATTGACTCAGTAGTGATTCCCTTAGGCAGCGGTAAAAATGGAATTGCCTTATACTAACTGTGATGTTGTTAGGTCAGATTAGAATAAAATTTTAATTTTAATCTAGGTGTACAATATACTCCATTCTATTACATTTACCTTTCATTCCATCCCTATATCTCTAGCTTAATGTTTTAAAATTTCATGTGTTTTTTTATACCTGTAAAACTTTTAATGCATGCTCTTTCATAAGTAGCTTTGTTTAATTTAACTAACTCACTTACTGTAATAGAGAAAGGCCATGACCTTTGGAGTTAAGCATGGAAGGAGGAAAGAGATCCTGTACCCTAATTTCAGGCTTAAACTGACCTGTGAAAGCTATGAGCTACACTGAGACTGCTAAGGGGATAAGAAAGTGATGGTATTTTGAGCTCAAATCTTACATGCTGTTCCTAAAATATTTGAAATATCAAAAGGGAAACAAAATTTTACAACTTTAAGCAGATAAGAGGTGACAGTTAAAAAGTTCACCTTTGAGATGGACCTAGAGATTATCATAATAAGGGAAGTAAATCAGAAAGAAAAAGACAAATACCATATGTAATCACTTATATGTGGAATCTAAACTATGACATAAGTGAACTTATATATGAAACAGAAACAGACTCACAGACATAGAGAACAAGCTTGTGGTTGCCAAAAGAAAGGGGAGGTCAGGGAGGGATGGATTGGGAGTTTGGGACTAGCAGATGCAAACTATTATATATAGAATGGGTAAACAACAAGGTCCTACTCTATAGCACAGAGAACTATATTCAGTATCCTGTAATAAACCATAATGGAAAAGAATATGAAAAAGAATATATATGTGTATGTATAACTGAATCACTCTGCTGTACAGCAGAAATTAACACAACATTGTAAATCAACTATACTTCAATAAAATAAATTTTTTTGAAAAGTTCGCCTTTGGAGTAAACTACCTTTTTTTTTTCCTGTGAATTTCTTGTATGACAACAGGTTAAGTCTCAATTATCTATAGTTGCATAACAATGCACTCCAGAACATAGTGATTTGGGGCCTCTCAACCAGCTGCAATGGTAGGAGAGTGGTAATGGCTGGAACCTTCAAGAAGGTGTCATTCATATGTCTGTAGCCTTGGCAGAGATGATTGGAAGGCTGGGACCTCTATCTACATGACCTCTCCCTCTACATGGTCTCTTCAGTAGGGTAGTCTGACTTATATGGTGATTCAGGGCTCCCAAAAGTTCAAACATAGAAGCTTCCTGGCCTTCTTTAGCCTTAGGCCTAGGTCTGGCACAATGTCACTTCTGTCTCGTTCGATTGGATATGTGAGTCATGAGGCTAGCCAAGATTTCGTGTTAGAGAGGACTTCACAAGGATTTCATACCAGGAGGTATGGTTTTTTGGGGGGTATATTCAGAGACTGGCTACCATATCTTCTAGAATGGATGGATTTGATATGTGTGGCTCCAAGAAGCTAAAATGCCCTGAATGATAATGTGTAAGGTATAGATAGTATATTATTTCTTATTTTTGGTAAAGGTATGCATGTGTATTGCTGTGCAAACAGGAAATCAAGACACAAGACTCTGAAAACAGCTGGAGAGTTATTCTCTTAAATTAAAGGAGATTCTAAAAAATAAATTTATTGGACTAGCTGTGTCTGACCTGGCACTAGACTGTGATCCTATAAAGTACTGAATTAGCTGGACCTCTTGAGAAACTGCTTGCCCAGTTGGGGCAAGTTTAGCCCTGTTGGTTGGGAATGGGACATTTCTTCTGTCAATCATTCTGGGGAAATGTAGGTCCTAGAACATGAGATAAGGCTTCTGGAAGAAGGCTTTACACAGGTGTGAGTGGGCAATTCCATCCTCTACTTGGATCTGAACTCTTGGAAGAGAAAATGTACCCAGTGACTCACTCATGGGTCTTCTCAGGAGAAAAGTGATGTTTAGTAGCCTCCGTATGTGACAGCAGGCTGGGGTTTAAGTAAAGCTATGTTCCACGAGGGACTCCTATAAAGCATTCAAGGACTGTGAAGATTCTAGGCCTGTGTTATAATTCCCTCATGTTAGCCACCAGCTTCTAGAAAAATCTTTGTTAAACATTATAGCCTGGTTTCCACTAGTGCTCTGTAGAAATGAGGGAGAGGTCTGTGCCTGGGATGAAGCAGTAGAAGGGAAAGCAGCAGCAACCAGAGGGAGGGCATTTTAGGAACTTCCAGGGGAAGAATTTGGCAGAAGAAATGGTGGCCCAAGATGGCTCAGAGGTGATTAGTCACTGCTGAGGAGGAAAGGGACAACCAAGATGAACTTCAGAAGTAAGCATTTTCCAGGAATTTCAGTGATACTTGGTGTGGAAAACACAATAAAAAAACACTAGATTTCCTAAAGGCAAGTGAAATGAAGGCTTAAGCTAATGTAATCTGGCAATGCGAGGAAAATGTGGCAGTATTTGTAGTCTCTGGTGGGAAAGGCCTAGGCCTACGCATTTAGTTAAGAGTCCATTTAAGATATACGTGTGTGTCTGTCTATCTATCTATCTAGTGTACATGCATGTTTGTGTGTGTGTGTGTGTGTATGTGTGTGTTAAAGGATTTAAGAATTCCTGTAATATTTTCCCATAGCAATCATTCTTTGGCATTATTCTTTCAAACTAAATTCCCCATTCAATAATTTGAAACACCCCAACGTTCATTGCAGCACTGTTTACAATAGCCAGGTCATGGAGGCAACCTAAATGCCCACTGAGAGACAAATGGATAAGGAAGATGTGGTACATATATACAATGGAATATTACTCAGCCATAAAAAGGAACGAAATTGGGTCATTTGTAGAGACATGGATGGACCTAGAGACTGTCATACAGAGTGAAGTAAGTCAGAAAGAGAAAAACAAATATCGTATGTTAACGCATATACATGGAATCTAGAAAAATGATACAGATGAACCGGTTTGCAAAGCAGAAATAGAGACACAGATGTAGAGAACAAATGTATGGACACCAAGCAGGAAAAGCAGGGGTGCAGGGTGGTGGTGGTGGTATGAATTGGGAGATTGGGATTGACACATATACACTAATATGTATAAAGTAGATTAACTAATAAGAACCTGCTGTATAAAAAATACATAAATTGGGCTTCCCTGGTGGCGCAGTGGTTGAGAGTCCGCCTGCCGATGCAGGGGACACGAGTTCGTGCCCCGGTCTGGGAAGATCCCACATGCCGCGGAGCGGCTGGGCCCGTGAGCCATGGCCGCTGAGCCTGTGTGTCTGGAGCCTGTGCTCCGCAACGGGAGAGGCCACAGCAGTGAGAGGCCCGTGTACCGCAAAAAAACAAAACAAAACAAACAAACAAACAAAAACATAAATAAAATAAAATTTTAAAAACTTAATAAAATTTAAAAAAAGAAAAAAAAATTGACAGCCAAGAGAAACTTTGACACAATCTATTGATACTTAGTTTTTACCTTACATCTCCATGAATACATCATATCTGTTGAAAGTTGTAGTCAGAGTTAGCCCTACAGCTGTACCAAAAACTATAACAGACCATCTTGGATTTCTGGAGGTGTAGCCCCAGTTGCCCCTCCAATTATGCTCCGGTCATAAGAGAAACCTACCCTGTTTCCATTTGCTGTCATCATCCTTTTTGTGCTCTACTAGTGATGTATGTAGAAGAACAGGTGAGCTTTGTTACTGGGCTTGGGCTGACATCTGAGCTCTGCCAGTTCATTTCATCCCATCATCTCACTGTGTCCTTCCTGACCTTTGGCATTGTTTGCTTTGTGTGCTGGTCTCACACAGGCAATTGCTTCATTAAATTTTAAAAATTCATGATGAAATATTTGATCACAACTATTATCTGCTTCATAGCAACATACCAGGTTGTATTCTTTGTCTACTATGTGGTTTCCTACCCGTTTCCACTTTTTTTCTTATAGTATTTTTGTGTAGCTTCCTGTACTGTTTTCTTTTATATTATTCATCCTTGCAGGTTATGAGTTTTTCCTTGATGAGCTGTTTACAGAAGGTTTGTGTAGGAGAAGGGTCAGGCTAGCGGGAACTTTTCTTTATTTGGGGTTTTAAGTGAGTTTGTTTAGCTTTTGCATCTCCTAAGCAATGAAGATAAGCAGCTGTGAAGTTTTTACAACACAAAGACTCTTCTGTGCTGCCACAAAGACAGGGTTTCTCCCAAATGTGGCTAATCTCTGGTTCCTTGGAAGGCTTATCTTTGTCTTTTGATATCAAACAGGGTGCAGGGAAATTCTTGATACCAGCAGACACATGTTTACCCCAATATAGCAAACAAGAGAGTTAGGTTTTGCCCCTTGATTTGGAGAAGTGCATCCAGCTCTTTCTGAGATAAACAGCCACCGTGTCCCCTTGCTGTAGGTTTTTTATCTTCTTGTTCCCACATGTCCCCTTGGTTTTTACTGGTTTTGGCAGCCCTTCCAAATAAATGGGGACCTGGGGTTTTAACTATCTCCTACGGTCTAAGAAAAATAATTTTGTATCTTTGTTTCTCTATCTCTTTGTTGCTTTTGGCTGATTTCAATGAAGAGAAAAGAGAGATGCTACCTTTATACCACCATGTTCAAACCAGAAATTGAAATTCATGGGCTTTCAAGTCAGATAGACCTGGATTTAAATCTTGACTCCACTACTTGCTGTGTGACAAGCTATTTAACCTTTTTGCTCCTCAATTTCCTCATCTCTAAAGTGGGGCTTTAAAGGGCCATCTCTAAAAAAACTATTGAGAGAGTTAAAAGAGGTGGTGCTTGTACAGCTCTCAGGACAATGCTTGGTACCCGACACATAAAGCAGGTTCCCTGCTGTTATTTGGGGAAAATGTCCTCCTAAATTAATAGAATCACCTGGAAGAGATCAGGGATTCCAAAAATGTGTCTCACAGGACACTATTCAAGAAATAATTCCTAGGTATGACTCAAAAACCAAGGGTGGGGGTGGATTTCATGGACAAATACACCTAAGAAACACTATGTACCCTTTCAAGATTCACAAGGCACATACCTCTATGATGATGTTGCAGTGGGGTCCATGGGGAATGTAATATGCATTATCATGAAGCACAGAGTGTCTGTCGCATTTATAGGAAAGAGCCCCTCCTACATATGCAGGTAAATGTCTCAAGTGAAGATGAACGAATTGGCAACCCTCCTCCCACAGAGAGAAACTGCAGAACCTTAACCATTAAGTCTGAGAGTCCTGGGATAACAAAGGGAGCTGCTATTCAAAATACTCTCATGTCTTTGTTATTCTGGTAAGCATAGCACTCACAACATGCTGGGCACATTTACTAACTCACTACTCTACAACTGTTCCAAGAGATTATTTATTCCCTCTTATATGAGGAAAGAATTCTTTTCCAAAGAATAGGGAAAGTGTTCACCTCATGAAAATAAGGACCTAAATGAGAATTGTTGAATATGTCCTTTCTAGTATGGCTGTACATTTTATTCGTTTAACTAAATGTATTCACTGGTAAAGAAACCAGTGTGTATGCAGCTCACACTGGTGAATTTTTTTTTTTTTTTTTTTTTTTGTGGTACGCGGGCCTCTCACTGCTGTGGCCTCTCCCGTTGTGGAGCACAGGCTCCGGACGCGCAGGCTCAGCGGCCATGGCTCACGGGCCCAGCCGCTCCGCGGCATGTGGGACGTTCCCGGACCGGGGCACGAACCCGTGTCGCTTGCATCAGCAGGCGGATTTTCAACCACTGCGCCACCAGGGAAGCCCCTGGTGAATTATTGAAAACAAATCCTATAAGAAGAACATAGGTCCTACTGACTTTGAGATCTAGAGGCCCCAGCTCCCTACCCTGTAATGCCCTTGATGTTTTGCAACAGCGACATGGAGCATCATATTAAAGCCCATGTGGGGAGACTTCCCTGCTTGTCCAGTGGATAAGACTACACGCTCCCAATGCAGGGGGCCCGGGTTGATCCCTGGTTGTGGAACTAGATCCCACACACATACCACAACTAAGAAGTCCGCATGCTGCAACTGAAAAAAAAATCCCGTGTGCTGCAACTATGACCCGGCACAGCCTAAATAAATAAATATTGAAAGCCTACCTGGGGACTTCCCTGTTGGTCCAGTGGTTGACTCCATGCTTCCAATGCAGGGGGCACAGGTTCGATCCCTCGTCAGGGAACTAAGATCCCACATGCTGCAAGGGGTGGCCAAAAATAAATAAATAAATAAAGCCTCTGTGTGTGTGTGTGTGTGTGTGTGTGTGTGTGTGTGTGTGTGTGTGTGTGTGTGTGTTCGTGTAGGGCATCACAGTGCTCTTGCAACCAACACCTGTGAAAGGGAAGGAGAGGAAGCAGGACGGGACAAAGGGAGAAGTTGAATTGTGCTGCAGACCCAGCAAAGGGCTTTAACCAACCCCACAGGGAGATTCGGGTTTGAAATGGTCCTGCAGAAATGCCCCAAGTCAGAGTGAGGGGGTTGGGCCTTTACACCCTTGTGTTGATTAGTCATTGCACGTGTGCTACCCTTGGAAAGAGGTTGACTTGGGACAAAGCAGTTTTTATCGTTAGAGGCAGTCTTCAAAGAGGGGGCTGACAGGCGAGAGCTGTCTTTTGGCCACATTTCCAGCAGCAGGGGCAAGTCCTTCATTCCAGGAGGGGACCCAAGGGCTACACTGCAGCATCCACACAAGGTGCATTTTGAGACAGAAAGTTTTTATACACGGAATGTGAACAGGTAAACTGCTCCAGGAATGAGCTCCCTCCTTGTAGTTAAAGCCTGAGTTTTCGCAGGAATGAATAGAGCTTTTAGACAAAGAGTCTAAAACAAAGAGTTTTGAAGGAGATTCTTGGAGAAAGGCACATCCTTGTCAACATTTCTTATAGTCTTTTAGATAATGGTCATCCTAATGGGTGTGAAGTGGTATCTTATTGTGGTTTCGATTTATACTTTCCTAACAAGTAATGATGTTGAGCATCTTTTCATGGGCTTGTTGGCCATTTGTGTATCTTTTTTGGAGAAATGTGGGGTTTTTTAAAATAATTTTTTTGGCCGCACCTCGCAGCTTGCGGGATCTTAGTTCCCCAACCAGGGATTGAACCTGGGTCCTTGGCAGTGAGAGCTCAGAGTCCAAACCACCGGACCACCAGGGAATTCCCTGGAGAAATCTTTTGTTCACTTTATTCAAAGCTTTTGCTCACTTTTAAATCGATATATTCGTCGTTTTTGTTATTGAGTTGAAGAATTCCATATATATTCTAGATACAAGTCCCTTATCGGATATACAATTTGCAAATATTTTCTCCCATTCTGTGTGTTTTCTTTTTACTTTATTGGTAGTGTCCTTCGATTCATGAAAGTATTTAATTTTGAAGAAATCGAACTTATCTATTTTTTTCTTTCATCATTTGTGTTTTTTGATGCCATGTATAAGAAAGCATTGCCAAATCTTAGTTCATGAAGAGTTGTTCATGTTTTCTTCTAAGAATTTTATAGTTTTAGCTCTTACATTTAAGTCTTTGATCAATTTTGAATTAATATTTGTATACAGTGTGATCCTGGGGTCCAACTTAATTCTTTTGCATGTGGATATCTATTTGTCTCAGCACCATTTGTTGAAAAGACTATTCTATTCCCACTGAATTATCTTGGCACTCTTGTTGAAAATCAGTTGGTCATAAATGTAAGGGTTTATTTTTGGACTCCCAATTCAATTCCATTGATCTATAGACCTATCCTTATGTTAGTATTGCATTCTTTAGGTAACTGTAGGTTCGTAATAAATTTTGAAATCAGGGACTCCTTCAAAGTCCTTTGTTCTTTTGCAAGGTTGTTTGTCTAGTCTGGGTTCCTTGAATTTCCACATGAATTTAAGGATAAGCTTGTCAATTTCTACAAGAGAGCTAGGATTCTGATAGGGAATGCATTGAATCTTCAGATCAACTTAGGGAATATTGCTGTTTTAATATTGAATGTTCATATCCATAAATACAGATGTCTTTCCATTTGTTTAGTTCTTTAATTCCTTTCCACAAATTTTTTAAAAGATTTTTTTTGATGTGGACAATTTTTAAAGTCTTTATTGAATTTGTATTGATCTATAGACCTATCCTTATGTTAGTATTGCATTCTTTAGGTAACTGTAGGTTCGTAATAAATTTTGAAATCAGGGACTCCTTCAAAGTCCTTTGTTCTTTTGCAAGGTTGTTTGTCTAGTCTGGGTTCCTTGAATTTCCACATGAATTTAAGGATAAGCTTGTCAATTTCTACAAGAGAGCTAGGATTCTGATAGGGAATGCATTGAATCTTCAGATCAACTTAGGGAATATTGCTGTTTTAATATTGAATGTTCATATCCATAAATACAGATGTCTTTCCATTTGTTTAGTTCTTTAATTCCTTTCCACAAATTTTTTAAAAGATTTTTTTTGATGTGGACAATTTTTAAAGTCTTTATTGAATTTGTTACAATATTGCTTCTGTTTTATGTTTTGGTTTTTTGGCTGCAAGGCATGTGGGATCTTATCTCTCTGACAAGGGATCGAACCCGCACCCCCTGCATTGGAAGTGAAGTCTTAACCACTGGACCCTCAGGGAAGTCCCTCCACAATGTTTTATAATTTTCAGTATACAAGTCTTGTACCTTTTTTGTTAAATTTATTCCTAGATATTTTATCCTTTTTCGTGTTATTGTAAATGGAATTGTTTTCTTAATTTCCTTTTTGGATTAGTCTTGCTAGTGCATAGAAATACAATTGATTTTTGTATATTGAGCTTGTATCCTCCAACCTTGTTGAACTTGTTTATTAGTACTGTACGTGTGTGTATGCAAATAGTGAGAGTGGGGCTTCCCTGGTGGAGCAGTGGTTGAGAGTCCACCTGCCGATGCAGGGGACATGGGTCCGGGAAGATCTCACATGCTGCGGAGCGGCTAGGCCCGTGAGCCATGGCCGCTGAGCCTGCGCATCCAGAGCCTGTGCTCCGCAACGGGAGAGGCCACAACAGTGAGAGGCCCGCGTACCAAAAAATAAAAAAAAGAAAGAAAAAAGAAAAGAAATAGTGAGAGTGAACATCCTTGTTCCTGATCTTAGAGGGAAAGCAGTCAGTCTTTCATCATTAAATATGAGGTTAGCTATGGATATTTTGTAGATACTCTTGAGTTATGTTGCTTTTGACTGAACAAAACAGAACACCCTGACTAAACTGATGAAAACCACAAGGGATCTCACTGTGTCAATATAGTATAAGTCCAGAATTAGGATGGGCTGCAGTAACAGTGTGGATCAGTTTCTCAGTGACATCCTCAGAACTACAATGAGGTATCACCTCACACTGGTCAGAATGGCCACCGTCAAAACATCTACAAATAGGCGGGCTAGAGAAGATGGCGTAAGAGTAAGACGCAGAGATTACCTTCCTCCCCACAGATACATCAGAAATACATCTACACGTGGAACTGCTCCTATAGAACACCCACTGAATGCTGGCAGAAGACCTCAGACCTCCCAAAAGGCAAGAAACACCCCACGTACCTGGGTAGGGCAAAAGAAAAAAGAAAAAACAGAGACAAAAGAATAGGGACGGGACCTGCACCAGTGGGAGGGAGCTGTGAAGGAGGAAAGGTCTCCACACACTAGAAGACCTTTCACGGGCGGAGACTGCGGGTGGCGGAGGCGGGAAGCTCCGGAGCCGCGGAGGAGAACGCAGCAACAGGGTGCGGAGGACAAAGCGGAGAGATTCCCGCACAGAGGATCGGTGCCGACCGGCACTCACCAGCCCGAGAGGCTTGTCTGCTCACCTGCCGGGGTGGTCGTGGACAGGGAGCTGAGCCTCGGGCTTCAGTCGGATCCCAGGGAAAGGTCTGGAGTTGGCAGAGTGAAAACAGCCTGAAGGGGTTAGTGCGTCATGGCTAGCCGGGAGGGAGTCCGGGAGAAGTCTGGAGCTGCCGAAGAGGCAAGAGACTTTTTCTTGCCTCTTTGTTTCCTGGTGCGCGAGGAGAGGGGATTAAGCGCTCCGTTTAAAGGAGCTCCAGAAACGGGTGCGAGCCGCCGCTATCAGCGCGGACCCCAGAGGCGGGTATGAGACGCTAAGGCTGCTGCTGCCGCCACCAAGAAGCCTGTGTGCGAGCACAGGTCACTCTCCACACCGCCCCTTCCGGGAACCTGTGCAGCCCGCCACTGCCAGGGTCCCGGGATCCAGGGACAGCTTCCCTGGGAGAACACACGGCACGCCTCAGGCTGGGGCCACGTCACGTCGGCCTCTGCCGCCGCAGGCTCGCCCCACATCCGTACGCCTCCCTCCCCCCGGCCTGAGTGAGCCAGAGCCCCCGAATCAGCTGCTCCTTTAACCCCGTCCTGTCTGAGCGAAGAGCAGACGACCTCGGGCGACCTACGCACAGAGGCGGGGCCAAGTCCAAAGCTGCACCCCAGGAGCTGTGCGTCTGTATAGCTCTGCTTTCACCATTTGTCCTAGGGTTCTGACCATCCCGGTTTTTCTTTTTTTTTTTTACTTTTTAAAATTTTTCTTCTTCATAATTATTTTTTATTTTAATA
>NC_041220.1:48705674-48706006 GCF_002837175.3 Physeter macrocephalus
AATTTTTCTTCTTCATAATTATTTTTTATTTTAATAACTTTATTTTATCCTACTTTATTTTATCTTCTTTCTTTCTTCCTTTCTTCATTTCTTCCTTTCTTTCTTCCTTCCTTTTACCCTCCCTTCCTTCCTCTCTTCCTTCCTTCCTTCTTTCCTTCCTTCCTTTCTTCCTTCCTTCCTTCCTTCCTTTCTTTCTTTCCTTTCTATTTTTTCTCCATTTTATTCTGAGCTGTGTGGATTAAAGGCTCTTGGTGCTCCAGCCAGGCGTCAGGGCTGTGTCTCTGAGGTGGGAGAACCAACTTCAGGACACTGGTCCACAAGAGACTTCCCAG
>NC_041220.1:48708939-48709722 GCF_002837175.3 Physeter macrocephalus
GTGATACACCATATCAACAAACTGTAGGAGAAAAACCATATGATCATCTCAATAGATGCAGAGAAAGCTTTTGACAAAATTCAACACCCATTTATGATAAAAACCCTGCAGAAAGTAGGGATAGATGGAACTTTCCTCAACATAATATAGGCCATATATTACAAACCCACAGCCAACATCGTCCTCAATGGTGAAAAACTGAAACCATTTCCACTAAGATCAGGAACAAGACAAGGTTGCCCACTCTCACCACTCTTATTCAACATAGTTTTGGAAGTTCTAGCCACAGCAATCAGAGAAGCAAAAGAAATAAAAAGGAATCCAAATCAGAAAAGAAGAAGTAAAGCTGTCACTGTTTGCAGATGACATGATACTATACATAGAGAATCCTAAGGATGCTACCAGAAAACTACCAGAGTTAATCAATGAATCTGGCAAAGTAGCAGGATACAAAATTAATGCACAGAAATCTCTGGCATTCTTATACACTAATGATGAAAAATCTGAAAGTGAAATTAAGAAAACACTCCCATTTCCCATTGCAACAAAAAGAATAAAATATCTAGAAATAAACCTACCTAAGGAGACAAAGGCCTGTATGCAGAAAATTATAAGACAGTGATAAAAAAATTAGAGATGATACAAATAGATGGAGAGATATACCATGTTCTTGGATGGAAGAATCAACATTGTGAAAATGACTCTACTGCCCAAAGCAATCTACAGATTCAATGCAATCCCTATCAAACTATCACTGGCATTTTTCACAGAACTAGAACAAAA
>NC_041220.1:48711169-48744593 GCF_002837175.3 Physeter macrocephalus
ATATGCTAACACATATATATGGAATCTAAGAAAAAAAAATGTCATGAAGAAACTAGGGGTAGGACGGGAATAAAACACAGACCTACTAGAGCATGGACTTGAAGATATGGGGAGGGGGAAGGGTAAACTGTGACGAAGTGAGATAGTGGCATGGACATATACACACTACCAAATGTAGGGTGGATAGCTAGTGGGAAGCAGCCACATGGCACAGGAAGATCAGCTAGGTGGTTTGTGACCACCTAGAGTGGTGGGATAGGGAAAGTGGGAGGGAGACGCAAGAAGGAAGAGATATGGGAACATATGTATATGTATAACTGATTCACTTTGTTGTAAAGCAGAAACTAACGTAAAGCAATTATACTCCAATAAAGATGTTAAAATAAATAAATAAATAAATAAATAAATAAATACAAAGAGACACCAAAGATTAAAAAAAAAAAATCTACAAACAATAAATGCTGGAGAGGGTGTGGAGAAAAGGGAAACTCCTACACTGCTGATGGGAATGTAAATTGGTACAGCCACTATGGAGAACAGCATGGAGGTTCCTTAAAAAACTAAAAATAGAGCCACCATATGATCCAGCAATCTCACTGCTGGGCATGTATCTGGAGAAATTCATAATTCAAAAAGATACATGCACCCTAATGCTCATTGCAGCACTATTTACAATAGCCAAGACATGGAAACAACCTAAATGTCCATTGACAGCAGAATGGATAAAGAAGATGTAGTACATATACACAATGGAATATTACTCAGCCATAAAAAAAGAAAGAAATAATGTCATTGGCAGCAACATGGATGGACCTAGAGATTATCATACTGAGTGAAGTAAGTCAAGCAGAGAAAGACAAATATCATATGATATCACTTATATGTGGAATCTTAAAAAATGATACAAATGAACTTATTTATAAAACAGAGTCACAGATGTAGAAAACAAACTTATGGTTACCAGAGGGGAAAGGGGAGGGAGGGATAAATTGGGAGATTGGGATTGATAGACACGCTGCTATATATAAAATAGATAACTAATAAGGACCTACTGTATAGCACAGGGAAATCTACTCAATACTCTGTAATGACCTATAAGGGAAAAGAATCTAAAAAAGGGTTGATACGTGTATATGTATAATGATTCACTTTGCTGTACACCTGAAACTAACACAACATTGTAAATCAGCTATACTCCAATAAAAATTTTTAAAAAAAGAACTCAGGCTCTTTCCACTCCTCCACTCCATTGTCCTTAGTTAGCTTCATCCTAAGGTTGATTTTCCTTAGAGTTGTAAGTTACCTGCCAAGCTATCAGGGCTACAGTGCTTCCTTGTTGAGGCATACCTGGAGACAGAGGTGGTACAAAAGGGGGTTGGGGATGTCCCGGGAACCATTAGGTATGAGACACAAAGTTAAAGGTACAGGAGGAGGCAGATGGTACCTCAGTGAGCGCAGCAAAGTCCCTTGATCTTTTGGTATCATCTGTCATCCTCACAGAGATACAGAGCATCTTGTCTGGGGCCTGAAATGTCTGCTCTTCCCAGAACTTTGGAACAAGGAAGAAAGCTTAATAGTAACACAGTTGCTGGGGCTGTATTTATTTATGCTGACTAAGGGCTGTCCCCTCTCAGTGGCAGGTGATTGGATGTCGTCCTTGGGAATGAGGTCAAGCTTCAAATTCTTGAATAAATATTTTAAATCCAAAGAGACAGAGATGATGCTAATGGGAATTCTCCATTCTTTAAACTTCCTGCAGCTCACTCATTCACAGGTGCACTTCGCTGTGCACAGGATCTATAGCCAGGAAATGCCAGGCAGGGCTGCTTTATTCTCTAAGGGGAAAGGCAACTGCCAGAGCCAAGGGTCCTGAGGCCTGGACTGTGCCCCACCTTTGCTGGGTGATAGGCACTTATGACTTACATCAGTCAGGGTCCTGCCACAGACAGATGCCACACCAACAGAGGTCAATGGAGGAGAAGGGTTTAATATAAGGCTATTTACAAGGTGTGGGTAGGGTTAAGGAAACAAATGAGGAATGTTGAGACCCCTCAGGGCTAGAACACCCCCTACCCCAGGTCTAAAGAGACAGGGGGAGGGAGTAGTTACAAAGCTCAGAGACAACAACTGAGGAGAGGGACTGAACAGCTGGGTCCTTCAGTGGAGGAATGCAGCCAATCTGAAGCCCAGCAGGAAGGGAGCCAGGGGACTAAATACCCCAACCCTTCTCTTCTCCCTCCTCTATCTTCTGCTGTTGCCTCCCATTTTCCTAACCCAACTCAAAGACAGGGCACCAGGGGTCCTTGTTGATACAGTTTATAAAGGCCATCCTACTTCAGCACAGAGTGGGGCAGAAAGTGGATCTGGTGGGAAAGAATGGAAAATACCCAGCATACCACCCTTTTATTCATCATTGCACAGTTGGTCTTTCAGGGCAGCAGTGTCTGCCCAAGGAGGGGACTTTCTACCCACTGGGCAAAAGGAAAAAAAGAAAAAAGTAAATATCAGTGGTACTGCTTCAGAATGTCATCCCAGGCTCCCACATATGGTCAAAGTGGATTTAACCTCCTATTTCCTTTTCTGTCTCCACACCCGCCTGGGTCCCTGTACTGCTCATTACGCGGTGAGCCTGCATGTAGTTTTCACGAAACAATTCTACTCTATATCTGGTGGTTACTAGGATGCCACTGATCATCATCACTGTCATCCAGTCTATATGTCTAATCGTGAGTGTCACTGTCCACTGTAGACTTCAGTTGAAAGTCTATCTCAGGGAGGCTTTCAAATTAATCCAGGCAACACTGAAAGAGATACTAAGAACATGTGATAAAATCCACATGCACAGTAATTGAATACAGAAGCAGTCGTTAAGGTGTTTGCATTCAGTGGAGACAAAAGGATGGGGTCACTTTTAGCAAGGTAGTGAGTGATGAGGGTATCATGGGGGTTGACACCTGAAAATTTCTCTCTATCCCTCAATCAGAGAAGAAGTAACCTTATCCTCACCTGAAGCAATTGCAGGTGCTTGAAACCTCAGAGAAGAAAGTGTCACAAACACAATGTAATCACCCGTGACTAGCCCTGGGTTCTGGACTCGTACGAAACCCGGAATGGTAATAAATCTTTTTAACTTGCTGAAAAAAAAAAAAAAAGAGTCATGGGCAGGACCTGTCTTCATTTAAAATGTTGACGATTTGTTCATCATGGACTTTTGGCCTTAATTTTGATTTGTTAGAATATTACATTAACATATTATTCATCTTGATTGCTAAGTTTTTTGGCCACCCCTTACTTGCTTCACTCTAATCCTGGCCCTGCAAGAGCCTTGCTTTTATTTATCTATCTATTTATTTATTTATTTGGCTGTGCCGGGTCGTATTTGCAGCACGCAGGCTCTTAGTTGCGGTATGTGGGATCTAGTTCCCTGACCAGGGGTCGAACCCGGGACCCCTGCATTGGGAGCACCGAGTCTTAGTCACTGGACCACCAGGGAAGTCCTGAGGCTTGCTTTATGAAACTTTCTGGTGAAGGTTCTTTGGAGAGCTCATCTATTGCACTGTGAATAGGAGTCACTTTAGAAATTTTTCATATAACTTTTCAGGAACATAGCTAGTTTATAACAAAAGGTACAACTCTTCTCTAATTTTGTTCTTGGTGTTTTAAAGCCTGTAGATGCAACCAAATGCCTGCGGTACCATAGGGTGGGTCTCCAACTCCAGGGCTATAGCTGTTTTTCCCCCAGCTCCGAAACTTCACCCAAGCCAATGGGCATTCTTTATTCTGAAGAGAAGTTTGTTTAACCCTGAGTGGGAATTAAATTCAAGTTATGTGAAAACAAAACATTTTTTTAAGTCTCCTTATTTGGCTTTCATCCTGGCCCCTGGCATTTACTCAAAGTGCTTTTTTAACAAACTAGTCTGACAGAAACTGATACTGCAGGAAGCTGGAGATCAAAACAAACAACCACATTTAAAAAAAAAAAAAAAAAAAAGCACCTAGGTTTAGCCCCTGCAGGGCTGAATAGGCTCCTAGCGAGTAAAACCCAGTTCTTTGCACTAAACCCACCCACCTCCATGTCTTATCACTGAAAGTCAAATCCTGGCAGTTAGTCCCTGAACCCCCATCCCAGGCTTTCCACTGCAACAGTCTTTCCTAATTCAGTGCTAAACCCAAGACTCCAGAGATGCCATATTTCATCCTGTGTCCTCCTGCTTGACGACCTGAGCAGGGGCTTCACACTAACAGGGCAGAATAGAAGGTTGGGTGCCAGGACACTCCCCAGCTACTTGAGTATTTGTGGGAGATGCACTGGATTCTCTCAAGCAACAGATCAGTAGGCAGGCCATCAGGGAAAAAGACAATAACATAATTTGTACTTGTACTTTCTTAAAAGCAAAACAAAAACAAAGCTCAGGTTCTGCTCGGAGACCTCAAGACTTGCCCACATACACAACTAAGAGTTTAACAATGTCAAGCCCATGCAGCCCTACCCTTTCTGCCCGTAGCACTCAGATTGTTTGATATGCTGGTGCTGCCTGCAAGGCCTGGGTACACAGGACCCCGCTGCGCTATGTCTGAGTATTTTCCCACCGCATAAGCCCACAGACTGCCAGCGTTCTGCTTCTGGCCTGGTGTACACCCTGGGTCTTTGGCCATTTCCATCCTGCATCTCAGAACCCAAGCTGGTTTGAGATGGCACAGGGATGACCTTTGATACTGGCCCAGGCTGGGCCTGGAACACACCATCCAGACCCAGAATCAGCCTGAAGGACCAAGCTGCCTGGGGTTGGGCAGTGAAGCCTTGACAAGCGCCAAGCTGCCTATTTCCCCAGAGGCAGAGCATGCTGCAGCCCCAGAGGCCAGGAGTTGAGTCCCTTGGAACAGGTTGACCTGTCAGATTAACAGCTGCAAACTAGCGGGTGCAGGGAGCCTCTTCTGGACCTCCTCCAAGCCAGCCACAGGCTTTGTGTACTGGTCTTGTTACAAACTGTTCAAATAGTAAAGTCTTAGGGTGTTCTTGCTTCTCCTGATAATGCAGGATCCAAGCCCCCTGCAAAGTTCTCCCCACTCCTCATCTTAAATAATTCTGGATGCCCACAGGGCACTTCTCTTGGGTCTTTAGTATTAAATCAGCTCAATTACAACGTTATGTCCCTGGACTCTGCTGCCAGCATCCTGCACTGTCCCCTTGCGCTACTGAATTTCAGGGCAAAGCAGGGGGAGAGCACCTTGTCTCTTAGTTTAAATTTTACTCTGTTTTTAGGGTATTTAAGAGTCATGTAGTAAGCCAAAAATTAGCCCCCAAAAGATATCCACGTCAAATCCCCGGAATCCGTGAATGTTATTTTATTGGGGAGAAAAGGTCTTTGCCGACGTGATTAAATTACGCATCTTGAGAGGAGGTGCTTACCCTAGTGGGTCCTAAATGCAACCATATGTATCCTTATAAGATACAAACACAGAGGAGAAGAGCCAGACATACAGAGGAGAAGCTAATATGAAGACAGAGATTCGGAATGATGAGGCCACAAGCCCAGAAATGCTAGGACAGCCATTAGAAGATGGAAGAGGCAGGAATGGATTGTCCCCTAGGACCTCCAGTGGGAGTGCAGTCCGGCTGACCTCTTGATTTCAGACTTCTGGACTTCAGAATTGTGCCGCAATAAATTTCTCTTGTGTTCATCTACCCAGTAGTGGTAACTTTTTACAGCCGCCTTAGGAAATGAATGTGAACAGCGTTGCTTATATTCTTTCACCGTCTCACAGAGGTTTTTGGTTTTGTTTTAACTGAGTGAGTGTTCTTTAACTGAAAGCTCTTTTATTTGTTGCTCCCATAGCACTCAGACACGATTATATGGGGATCCCGGGCTGAGACACCAGGCTGAGTGGCAGCCACCAAACTCTGCTTGACATCACGTCTCTCTTCTGCACAAACTTGTCCTGTCTGGTTCCCTCTTCCTTTAGGAGCAATCCTCTCCAAGGGCTTCCTCAGCCCCTCCTGGCAGTCATGGGGACTTCAGATGGACCACTCAGCAACTCACATGGATGGCAGGTGAAGATCTTGATGATGGCGGGAGATTGAACTCAAATTGGAAATAACATGGGTCCACAGGCCTGCATATACACAGTGTAGAGAACTTGTCTGCCAGGGTTCCTAGCAGATTCAAATGCACAAGGAGAGCAGGACAAGCTTATCTTTTTAGAGGACATAAGATGAAATCCCATTACAAACTGTATTCCAATTGCCCTTCAGCTTCTTGAAATGGTCTTCATTGCCTAAAGCATTCTCCTTCTCAGACTTCAACAAGATGTGAAGACTCTGAAAATCTTTTTCTGTTGACAATTTGTACTGCAATATATTCTTCATCTGGAGAACCAGTTATCTCAGAGTGTAGCAATTTTTAAGGAAAGGTACCCTGAGCCGCAGTTTACAAAATTCCTAATAAATTACAGTTTACAAAAGCCACAGTTTACAAAATTCCTAATAAATTTTGTACAGGAATATATTCCTGTAGAAAATTCCTAAATAAAAGATCGTATTTAAAATAATATGATTGGATCAGTGGAACAGAATAGAGAGCCCAGAAATAACCCGCACACCTACGGTCAATTAATCTTCAACAAAGGAGGCAAGAATATACAATGGAGAAAAGACAGTCTCTTCAGCAAGCGGTGGCCGGAAAGCTGGACAGCCACAGCACTTCACTGGTTCTAAGCCAATGAAGATAGAACACTCTCTCACACTGTACACAAAGATAAACTCAAAGTGGCTTAAAGACTTAAATATAAGACATGATACCATAAAACTCCTAGAAGAGAACATAGCAAAACATTTGATGACATAAATTGTAGCAATGGTCTTTTAAAAAAGATTTATTTATTTATTTGGCTGTGTTGGGTCTTCATTGCTGTGCGCAGGCTTTCTGTAGTTGTGGCAAGCAGGGGCTAGTCTTCATTGCGGTGCATGGGCTTTTCATTGCAGTGGCTTCTCTTGTTGCGGAGCATGGGCTCTAGGCATGTGGGCTTCAGTACTTGCATCAGGAGGGCTCAATAGTTGTGGCTTGCAGGATCTAGAGCACAGGCTCAGTAGTTGTGGTGCATGGGCTCAGTTGCTGTGAGGCATGTGGGATCTTCCTGGACCAGGGCTCGAACCCGTGTCCCCTACATTGGAAGGTGGATTCTTAACCACTGCACCACCAAAGAAGTCCCTTTTTTTGTTGTTTTGTTTTGTTTTGGGTTTCTTTTGGCCACAGTGTGCTGCTTGCGAGATCTTAGATCCCCAACCAGGGATTGAACCCAGGCCCCGGCAGTGAAAACACCGAGTCCTAACCACTGGACCTCCAGGGAATTCACCAGCAATGTTTTCTTAGGTCAGTCCCCTAAGGCAAAAGAAATAAAAGCAAAAGTAAACAAATGGGACCTAATCAAATTTATAAGCTTTTGCACAGCAAAGGAAACCATCAACAAAATGAAAAGACAATTTACGGATTGGAAAAAAAAAATTTGCAAACGATGGGACCTACAAGGGCTTAATTTCCGTAATATACAAACAGCTCATACAACTCAACAACAAAAAAACAAACAACCCAATCAAAAAATGGGCAGAAGACCTAAATTGCCATTTCGCCAAAGAACACATACAGATGGCCAATAAGCACATGAAAAGATGCTCAACATCGCTAATTACTAGAGAAACGCAAATCAAAACTAAAATGAGGGGCTTCCCTGGTGGCGCAGTGGTTGAGAATCCACCTGCCAATGCAGGGGACATGGGTTCGAGCCCTGGTCTGGGAAGATCCCACATGCCGCGGAGCAACTAGGCCCGTGAGCCACAACTACTGAGCCTGCACGTCTGAAGCCTGTGCTCCACAACAAGAGAGGCCATGATAGCGAGAGGCCCGCGCACTGTGATGAAGAGCGGCCCCCGCTTGCCACAACTAGAGGAAGCCCTCGCACAGAAACGAAGACCCAACACAGCCAAAAATAAATAAATAAACAAATGTGGGGTTTAAAAAAAAAAGTTATAAAAAACTACAATGAGGTACCATCTCACACCGTTAAGAATGGCCATCATTAAAAACTCTACAAGTAACAAATGCTGGAGAGAATGTGGAGAAAAGGGAACCCTCCTATACCATTGGGGGGGAATGTAAGTTGGTGCAGCCACTATGAAAAACAGTATGGAGGTTCCTCAGAAAACTAAAAATAGAATTACCATATGACCCAGCAATCTCATTCCGGGCATATATCCAGACAAAACTCTAATTCAAAAAGATACATGCACCACTATGTTCATAGGAGCACTATTCACAATAGCCAAGACATGGAAACAACCTAAACATCCATCAACAGATGAATAGATAAAGAAGATGTGGTACATATACACAATGGAATACAACACAGCCATAAAAAACCCTGAAATAATGCCATTTGCAGCAACATGGATGCAACTAGAGATTATCATACTAAGTGAAGTAAGTCAGAAAGAGAAAGACAAATACCATATGATATCACTTATACGTGGAATCTAAAAAAATGATGCAAATGAACTTATTTACAAAACAGAAAGAGACTCACAGACATAGAAAACGAACATTTGGTTACCAAATGGGAAAGTGGGAGGCAAGGGATAAATTAGGAACTTGGAATTAACAGATACACTACTATATATAAAATAAACAACAAGGTCCTACTGTATAGCACAGGGAACTATATTCAATACCTTATAAAAACCTATAATGGAAAAGAATCTGAAAAAGAATATATATATATATTCACCGAATCACTATGCTATACACTGAAACTAACACATCATTGTAAATCAACTATACTTCAATAAAAAATTAAAACAACACGATTATATTGAGCAGCATGCCTAGTATAAAATTTTTTTTTAATATTTATTTTGGATGCACTGGGTCTTAGCTGCAGCATGCGGACTTCTTAGTTGCGGCATGCAGGATCTAGTTCCCCGACCAGGGATCAAACCCAGGCCCCCTGCATTGGGAGCATGGAGTCTTACCCACTGGACCACCAGGGAAGTCCCTGGTCAGTGTAAATTTACTCTTAAAATAATTTTTAAAAAGCTATCAGGAGGCTTCCCTGGTGGCACAGTGGTTAAGAATCCGCCTGCCAATGCAGGGGACACGGGTTTGAGCCCTGGTCCGGGAAGGTCCCACATGCCGCAGAGCAACTAAGCCCCTGAGCCACAACTACTGAGCCTGCGCTCTAGAGCCCGCGAGCCAACATTTATAATACTGAGCCCAGCTACTGAAGCCCGTGCTCCACAACAAGAGAAGCCACCACAATGAGAAGCCCACGCACGGCAGCAAAGACCCAACACAGCCAAAAATAAATTAATTAATTAAAAAAAAAAGCTATTGGAAAAAAATAAAAAACTATCAGAAAAAAGTTACTTTTTTGAATAGGTAATACACTCAAATGATTCAAAAGTCAAAAAGTATAAAAGGGTGTAAACATGAAAATTTCCTCTTGTTTCTATCCTCCAGTCATCCAGTCTCTCTCCCTACTATACAATTTGCTTATTCACAGGAAACAGAGGGGCAGTTTGTTTCTTATTATACTTCCAGAGATGTTTTCTGCACAAATGGTGGCATCCCATGCACAGTTTAAAATTTAAAAACCTTTTAACTGAAGAATAACATAAAGAATAATGCAGGGAATTCCCGTGTGGTCCAGTGGTTAGGACTCGGTGCTTTCACTGCTTGGGGCCCGGGTTCAATCCCTGGTCAGGAAGCTAAGATCCCACAAGCTGTGCAGTGAGGCCAAAACCAAAAAAAACAAAAAAGAATGCACACCTCAATTAATTTTCATACACTGGACGTATTTATGTTACCAGTACTGAGATCAAGAAGCATCACTACCTGAACCCCTTGGCCCCCTCAATTGTCCCTTCCAGTCACTGCATCCCTCAAGAGTCCACTATTCTCATTTTTAACAGTATACTTTTGCTATATTTATATAAATAGGGCAACCTTGACTTTTAACAGCATGGGTTACTTTCGCAGTCTATGTATACCTTACATAAATGGAATTATTCAATAAGATTGTGCTTGGATTCTTTCTCTCAACATTATGTTTGTGAAATTCTTCCATATTGACAGATGTAGTAATTGAGTCATTCTCACTGGTGCTTAATTAATATTCCACTGTTATACATACTATTTTTGCAACTTGCTTTTGTTTTGTTTTGTTTTACAATATATCTCAGAGAAATTTTTGTATTCATTCTTTTTTTTTTTTTTTTTTTTTTTCCTCCCGTTGCGGAGCACAGGCTCCGGACGCGCAGGCTCAGCGGCCACGGCTCACGGGCCCAGCCGCTCCGCGGCACGTGGGATCCTCCCGGACCGGGGCGCGAACCCGCGTCCCCTGCATCGGCAGGCGGACTCTCAACCACTGCGCCACCAGGGAAGCCCTGTATCCATATTTTGAGTGCCCTTATTCTTTCTTTGTGAAGTAGTATTCCATTATGTAAATAACAATTTTTTGTTTTACTTGTGCCCTAAGATAGACATTTAGCAGCAACCTATATTTAAACGTTAATATGTGCTTCTAACAAAACAGGGACTAATTTCATAGGACTCTCAGTACATTAGTAAAATATTTTCTAATGAAAAAATTATGTTTTAAAAATATCTTACCTTTAAAAAATATATTGACTTATAATAATAAATGTGTTTGCTTTATAGAGAAACCAGATTCAGTAAACCACCAAATGCCCCACAGGATGGGACTGTGAGGGCAGAGAAGAAGGGCGAATGACCCCCATGACCTGGGGGACGAGGGGGTGCAGGGAACAAGTGAGTCCTTCTGATGCCACGACTGAACCATTATCCTGGGCCAATCCCTAGGCCATTTGCTCTGCCTGCCAAGTCTATTGGTTTTCCAGCTTTTGCCATTGAAAAACTAGGAATAGAGAAATTTATTTAAGCTACCTCCAGCTAATGAAGAAAAGTAGAAATTCTTCATCTGTAGTTGGTTCATAAACATTTCAGCAAGAGCATAAGTATAATTTTCCCAGGTAACATTGATAACATATTCTAATCCTTTGATGTCCGTGTGGGAAACCACAGAGTAATTTAATAGGGAGCTTATGCTTTAAGTGCAAAGAATTATTGTGGAATAAAATGTTCATTTCTGAATTTAGTTGTCACTTGCTCTTCAAATTCATTAACAATAAATGTGTTTAAAAATTTTCTTTGATATCATGCATTATAACAGCTTGATTAAAATTAGCCAAGTGCGTCTCACCTCCTATGTCTTTTACACATAAAGAAAAGCCCTCAGGTCAAATACTCTTTTCTCTCTCCAGTTTGTAGAAAAATGGTTTGCGATTTGGTCTGTTGGGGAGGCAGTTTCTCATTCTGTCTCTCTCTAAATGACAGCATGAGATTATCCATTACATATCGTTTAAACATTCATGTTAAACATGCATATTTAACATTCATGGAAACAAGACCAGCGCCAATTTAGGGCAAAATCATGACGTTCGCAAATTGAGGGGGTCCTGACCCTTGTTGGGGAAGAGATCAAGAAGCAGAGCACTGTGGTAAAGTGTGAACGTCCCAATAGACACCCCTCTGTGTTTCTGAACACTTAGATCATTATGGTAAATTCTTAGGAGTTGAACTGCTGTCAAAGGTAGGTGTATTTTAAATGTTGATGCATATTGAAAAATTATTTTCTAGAAAATTGGTGACAATTTATATATTTAATGAGTGTGTTTTTCTTACATCCTTGCCTACACTGCACATTGACAGCTTCCCTCCCTGTCTTTTTTTTCTTTACACAGTCTGTAAAGTATGGTAGTTAAGAGCATAAGCTATGGCTTCAGAGTACCTAAATTAGAATCACGGCTCTGCTACTTTCTAGCTGTGTGACCTTGAGCAAATTACTTAATATCTCTGTGCCTCGGTTACATAATCTATAATACAAGGAGTGTAATAATATGTACTTTTGGGTTGTTGTGCAGATTCAGTGAATTAATTTTTGTAAAGTGCTTAGCAATGAACCTGAATATCTCAGGTTGAGCCATTTGAAATTAATAAACAGTAAAAAAAAATCAGCAATTGCATAGGGTTCAGTGCAAGTGTTAATAAATGTAAGCTATTATTATCTTTGCACATCTGATAAATAATATGTATATTTAATTTAATATAGCTGCTATCTAATTAAAGTAGGTTGGTACTGGACTCTGACTAGACAGTCAAACGAATGTCTCAGGAAAGGGAACTCTGAAATCAACCCAAAACTGTGAAAATTTAGGCTATGATAAAGGTAGCATTTCAAATCATAAGAAACAAGGATTTTTAAGTAAATGGTGCTGGGACAACTGGCTGGCCACCTGAAGAAAAGCAAAGCTAAGTCTCCAGTTAATTCTATACACTGAAACAAATTCCAAATGGAGAACAGATGCAAACCTAAAGAGTTTAGCCTATAAATTATTAGAAGAAGACACTGGAAAAATTATTTAAAATCCCAGAATGGAAAAAGACATGTTTCCTTGAATTCATAAAAAAGAACATTAAACTATCAAATATTTCTGCATGGTGGGGACTTCCCTGGTGGTCCAGTGGTTAAGACTCCATGCTTCCACTGCAGGGACCATGGGTTCAATCCCTGGTCATGGGACTAAGATCCCACATGTCATGTGGAACAGCCAAAAAAAAAAAAAAATCTGCATGGAAAAAATACCTTAAACAAAGTAAAAGATCCCAGAAAAATACTTAAAACAGCTATGACAGACAAAATGCTAATTTCCTTTATATACAAAGAACTGTTACAAAACAATAAGAAAACTACCAATAGCATAAAAAGAAAAGAAATGGACGAAGGATGTGAAGAGGCAGTTTACAGAAAAAGCTTTTAAACATTGGAAGAGTCGCTCAACTTCATTCATCATTAAAGTAATGCAAATAAAAACAAGATATCATGGGACTTCCCTGGTGGCGTAGTGGTTAAGAATCCACCTGCCAATGCAGGGGACACGGGTTCAATCCCTGGTAGGGGAAGATCCCACATGCTGCAGAGCAGCTAAGCCCATGTGCCACAACTACGGAGCCTGAGCCCTGCAGCCTGCGAGCCACAACTACTGAGCCCACGTGCCCATGCTCTGCAACAAGAGAAGCCACGGCAATGAGAAGCCCAAGCCACTGCAATGAGAAGCTTGTGAACTACAATGAAGAGTAACCCCCGGTCCTCACAACTAGAGAAAGCTGGCGGGCAGCAATGAAGACCCGATGCAGCCAAAAACAAACAAGATATCACTTTTCACCTGTCATATTGCCTAAGAGTTGTACTGCTTGATTCTTTTTATTGGTTGTATATTTATCTTTCAATAAAATAATAGTAGTATTTCCAATAAAACAGTCGTTTAAGCCAATCTACAAGTTAAAAAATGGTAACATATAACAGTGGATTTTGAAACCAGTAATCAAAGACAAATTTTCTCATTTATTCAAAGTTTACCTAAAATCTTGCTTTATTTCAACCCTTCTGAGATCCTTAGGTAAATGAACTCTTCCCACTATAATAAGTCCATGAGTATTACACAGAATATGCTTTAAGAGAGGCAAAGCGCCCCCTCCATCATCTTTCTCTTCTTCCCTGTGCTGCCATCAAGAAGAAAGTTGGTATGGATTGTTCAAATTCTAGGACTTTTAAAAAAATTTTTTGGCTGTGTTGGGTTTTCATAGCTGCACGTGGGCTTTCTTTAGTTGCAGTGCGGGGGGCTACTCTTTGCTGTGGTGCACGGGCTTCTCGTTGCGGTGGCTTCTCTTGTTGTGGAGCACGGGCGCTAGGTGTGCAGTCTTCAGTAGTTGTGGCATGCAGGCTTCAGTAGCTGTGGCGCAGGGGCTTAATTGCTCCGCGACATGTGGGATCTTCCTGGCCCAGGGATCGAACCCGTGTCCCCTGCATTGGCAGGCAGATTCTTAACCACTGTGCCACCAGGGAAGTCCCTCTAGGACTCTTATTGGATCAAATTTACTAGCAATCAATGTACACTAAAATGTCACTCATTTTGGGTGTGGGAAGACTGAAACTCTTTCAGCATACTCTTCTCTCCATGCTGCAGAACTGGAGGGTATCAGGGCCCATTCCTAGCTCACTGTGTGTGTGTGTGTGTGTGTGTGTGTGTGTGTGTGTGTGTGTGAGCCCCAGGTTGCAAAATAGCGAGTGGACATAGGGCCTGCTTATCCCAATGCTACCCAAGGCCAGCTCTTGGGCTCTTCTCTCCCTTCAATCACTGACGGGCCAAGAGTCTATTCTCCTTCCTGCTTCCCTTTTTCACAGACACACACAGTGCTCACCACCCCAGCAGCAGTTCAGGCCAGCTCAGCACCAGGCAGTGAAAACAAGTACCTTCTATCTTGCTGCCTGCCTGCTTCTTTCTGGACACATTCTCTGTGTCTTGCTGGATGTGTCAGATTGGCTTTCGGTCCGAAGGTTCTTAGTTCTAACCAGACTGGCCAAAAAGGACTGATGCATGTGTTTCAGTTCAGATCACCCAAGTTCTCCTCATTGAGTTCCAGGTCCAAGCCCAGCCAGCAATGAAGGCACGCCAGCTACCCCTGGGAGTAAAGCATCAATGCAACTTCCAGACCCTACTTGCTAAATGGGGAGGGGACTTGCTTAGATGTGGCTGAATGGTCAAGAGCAGCTGGCCTGCAGCTGAGGGGACTGAGGAACATAGAAGTGGACTTGGATTTGAAAGGATGCTTAGCCCACTGCCAGGGCATAGCAGGGGCTCAATAAATGTGGATTGAGGTGATGACTGAGGTTGGAAAGGCAAAAGAAACACATAGTGAATACTGTTTTCACAATGTAAGAACATGTCATCAAATACTACATTATGAGATGCAGCCAAATTTATTAGGAGACTGTACTAGGTAGGATAGAGACTATGCTACTGCAACAAAAACATCCACAAATCGGACTGGAAGAGGATAGTTTATTTCTCTCTGATATAACGACCATTTAGTCTGGGCTACCAAGACAGCGCTACTCTGTGTGATCATTTAGAATCAATGCTTCTTCCACCACTGCTTAGGGCTACAGTTCCCAAGTTGTCCCAAAGAGCCTCAGTGAGCTCACAGGAGCACCACGGGACGTGTCAGATTTTTGAGGAAAACACAGTAGACCTCAACATCAGATATACACCACATAAACTACTAGCTTGAGGTTCTTCACAGTTTCAACATCAGATAGCACTGCTTTCCTTTTGACGACATATTTCTGACTGTAGGTTTTTGGTGGTTGCCGTGATAAAAAGCAAGTCCTCTAAGAAAGTCATTGTGGAACAGGGAATGGGGTAGTGTGTCCAATCTGATTCCAAGGTGTGAGGAATCGTGCAGTGCCCCATAGGTATACACATTCCGTCATCAAGTGACTGCAGTTGTTTAAAGTAAAATTTTTTTCTTTCAATTTATGCATATTATTTGTTACAAATGTCTACTAAACGTTGGGAGACAATTCTCCATGGATCTCTCATTGTTTTGCATATGTTGTAAGCAGAGGCATTGACTGCCATTGATCCAGGCTATCTTTTTAAGGATGCTTGTATAACTAATAGGCTTGGAAGACAGAGATAGTGACTGTCTCTGGAACAAAGAGTGGGTGGGTCTACTTACTGTCTAGTATAATGGAAATAATGTTTCCCTCTAGGGCAAAGTTCAGACAGGCTTACTACCCGTTATAAAAGATTCAGGTTGCCAAAGCTTGGTAACGAGAGACTCAGGTTACCTCTCCTGTAACACATCCTGCTGCCTATGCAGGTGTCACACCACCCTCTTCACAGAGCCCTGTAGGAACTGGGGCTCAGGAAACCAAAGCCAGTGCTGACACGCTGACTATTGCTCTTGCCATGAGTAATGCATTCCATTGTCTCTGACCCAAGAGTCTCCTGTCTTCTGCCAACACCCATGAAATTGTGGCTGGCTAACTTGTTAGTTTACAAATAGGATAAAACCTCAGACTCTTCACAGTTCTTGACACTACTAAGTGGTTAGGACATAAGTACTTGTTAGGTTGTTTGGACAAAACTACTTAAAATACAGAACTATTCTTTCTCTTGGCCCAGGAGCACCATGATAAAATTACCGAGACACTAGGGGTATGCTATGAACTGGAAAGTTTGGGAACTTCTGGCTCAGTGCATTGTTCTCATCCACATGTTTAAACGTGAGACCTGTCACTTGCCAGCCGGCAGGGAGGGGAGAGGAGAAAGTCCAGGGAAGCAATTTCTTTTAAAAAGAAAACCAGGCGTGAGTTACACACATCTCTCCTGCTCATGTTCTACTGGTGAACTTAGCCACAGGGTTACAGCCAGCTGCAAAGGAGGCTGGGAAGTGGAATCTCTACACAAGTGTCCCTATGCTTGGCCTAAAATCTATGTCTATGGAAGAGGGGGAGATGGATTTTGGCAGACAACTAGCATTCTACACCACAGAAATATTTCCCTATGGCTATCATTGCTTGAAATAGTAGTGCAGGGTGAGATGTATAAACAATCTTTTAATATCTTTACTGTGAGATGGCTCTGTATAGCTTTTATCTGAGAGGCATTTGCCTTGGTAACCTCTGCAGATTTCTTCCTTCCTTAGCCTCTCTTGGCACCCTACCCTAACCCTTACTTTCAGGAGCTTGCTAATGAGAATCTTTTCATTAGCAGACTCTGGGATGCTCTGCTTCTGGTCCTGGGTGGAAGGTCCTAGGATCAGCAATGTGTATGGCTGGGCTTGGAGCTCTTGGTGAAGGGGGAGCAGTGAGTAGGGAAGGGATACTGGACTCGTGTTTATGGCATGGTGGAGTAACCACATTTTGCACTGGTCAGGCAGGGTAGATCCAGGCTTTTATGTGCCAGAAGCTTATACAATTTGGGAGCCTTCTTTTAAAAAAAAAGCATACAAAATTATGAATACAAAATTAACTATGTATCAAGAACACAAAATAAATATTTATTTAGAATGAGGAAAGAAATCATAGTAATTTTCAAAAAATACACAAAATTAATCTGAAATTAAGGTATACAGAAGAGCAATTTAAAATTGCTTCTTGTATTGATCTCCATAATTATGTAATCAAATTATTTTTATGTTACTTACATTGACTTATTAATGGAATGTGTATGGGACTTTTGATACAGGAACACTTGCTTCTTCGGGCCATTTTCCTGTGTCAATGGTAATGTTGTGTTTGTTTTCATCAAATGATAGACTTTGTCAGCACAAGAAGCATCCTATAGGCTAAGAGGTAATCTGATTTGATCTGATGCATAAAACATGAGTCTTCATACACAGATGTGCTTGCCATTGACAATACTGCTACAGGTATATGCCCTATAAACCTAGGAATTGTGATCAATTCTATTTTGCAAGATTTCCATCAAAAAAGAAACAATATATGATGCATTAATAATTGTGTACATTGTACCATCAAGTGTATTTCTGAAGTAGCAAACTTCTAAGTAAGTTTCGATGAGAACTGAGCCTTCCACTTACAACTGTACACGTCTGATGATTGGAAGAACTTTCTGAAGACTAGCTTTTGGTCCCCTACTTTTCAAACCTTATTTCCCCTCCATTACTTACATCTATTTCTGGTGTTGGGTACCTTGGGACATGTTCATACTACTATTTTGCCCTTGGCTCTGCACTTTGATGTTATGGTGCCAGATGAGTTGGCATGGGAGGGTCAGGAGTATTCCTAGAAGCCATTTCTATACCAGGAGGCCCGTGATAACATGCCCAAACCTGGAAGTGCCTACAAATCACAGATATATATGCCAGTCAATCCAAACTTCATGTATCCTCAACTCAATTCTCTTTAGCCAGTTACCAAAAATGCCTACTGCCACACTTCACTGTTAAGTAGGAAAAGATTGATGGTGAGAAAGTCGGAGAGGAAAGACACAGTCGTCTTAAACCATTGCTGTTAAAATATCCTTATTTTCCAAACTTTATAAAGACATGAGACCATTGGAATACATCGTTAGGGCTGCTCAATGGGCCTTGGATGGGGCATGTACAAGTGAAGCTTAACCTCCATGAGCTTCCCCTGGCTAGAGGTTGTAAGTGACCGTGAGGAGATCCATCTTAAAACAAATGCAATGTCCTCAAAAACCAACTGCTATTTTGCAGTACTTCATACTTACAGAGCTTTCATACTCATCATTATATTTGATTCTCAGAGCAGCCTTTAGGTTGCCAGAGCTGATACCAAAATTTGGGGAAGTAAAATGTTTTTCTCTAGGCAAGTGAAACCTCCTAGACTCAACAGGGGGGTCTTTTAGCTTCAGAATTCATGCCCTTTCTACTGTATCATTCCAGAGAAGACTCATACAAGACATTTTTGCATGACATATATTAACTGCTCAATAAAGATTCATGGGACAAATGAAAGAAAAGAAAGAAGTCAAGCAGGAGCCAGGAATCCTTTAAGGGGCCAAAGAAAGACAATCTGTCAGTAGGAAAGAAAACGGGCCAGAATCCCACCTTTCCAGCTGGGACAGATACTTTCCCTACATTTCTTACAGATGTCAACCTATTTTCCATGCTCCATGGTCCAGGCCAGTGCTATATGGAACAAAACACAGATGATTACTCTGTAAGAGGGCTCTGGGTCCACATGCCCTCATAAAGCAGTTTCTATTTTTCTGGGTAACAGGTTGGGAGTGGGTTGGGTTTTTCTCTGTGGGTGGGGTGGGGCAATGGCGAGAAGATGGATGAGCCTTAATTAGGGTTAATTGTAGCTTTGGTAAATAATGAAAATATGCCCAGGTAGATTTTGGATGAATGTGTCATTCACCAGTTCAATGCCTGTTGCTTAACATTAGTTGTTAAGTGAGAGGAGGCAGGAAAGGAAATCTGCACTTTGAATTTAAAGAGCAGCTGGCTTGATCTTTATTTCAGATGTAGTGAGATCAGTGATATGCTCTGTGCTTCTCTTCTGCTTTGTCAGGCCTCAGACAAGAGGAGGCTTTTAATGCTGAATTCCAACACCTTAAAAGCAGACAAAGGGATGGAAACTTAGGAAAGTTGATTTAACGTGGCCCAGGCCTTTCAGGAATCTCATGGGTCTCTGGAATTTCTGACAGCCCAGTTTCTACCCTTTAGCATGAGGGCAGAGAAGGGCTTATTTAAAACTGGGGCCCAGGGCTTTCCTGGTGGTGCAGTGGTTAAGAATCCGCCTGCCAATGCAGGGGACACGGGTTTGAGCCCTGGTCCAGGAAGATCCCACATGCCGCAGAGCAACTAAGCCAGGGTGCCACAACTACCGAAGCCCACGTGCCTAGAGCCCGTGCTCCGCAACAATAGAAGCCACCACAGTGAGAAGCCTGCACACCGCAACGAAGAGTAGCACCCGCTCACCACAATTAGAGAAAGCCCGCGCACAGCAGCGAAGACCCAACACCGCCAAAAATAAAATAAATAAATTTATTTTAAAAAACCCAAAAAACTGGGGACCAGTAATTTGGAGAGTTAAATGGTCAGGATAAGGAGGTCTCAGCCTAGGAGGTGAGGTCTGTTTCAGAACCATTTCCATCTATGTTTAAAACCTTCCGTGCACCCTTTGAGAGCTCAGCTGGTAGAGCAGAGGACTATAGACCTGACATGTGTGGATATCCATCTATGTTTAAACCTTCAAAGGCTTCCTTACTTCCCTTAGAATAAAAGCCAGACTCCTTACTGTAGCCCACCAGGACTTGCATGTCCTGGTCTCTTATCTCTCTTCCACTGCCCGTCCTCCAGCCACACTGGTGACCCTTCTGGTCCTCACACATGCCACCCCCTTTCTTTCTTGCAGCCTTTGCATATGTTGCTCCTCTGGCTTTTCACAGATTCAGCTTCTTATTACGTTTCAGGTCTCAGCTTAGGGTCGCTTTCTCAGTGTGGCCTTCTCTAACCATCTCATGTCAAGTAGCAGCATAACCTCCTCTCCTGCCACTTTGACCCGCCATCAATCTCACTGTTTCCTCCCTAGTACGTCTTAGTTTATAACGTTCTTATTTATTTAGTTGTTTCCTTACTTAGCTTCTGCTTCCTCCACTAGACCGTAGACTCCATGAAGGCGGAGGACTTATTTCTCTCATTCACCAGCGTATACGAGCTCCTAAGACAGTATCCAGTCCGTGGGAGGTGCTCAATACATATTTGGTGAGCAAAGACTGAAAGAATTGTTTCCCTTCAGGGCACTAGCTGCTCTCTTGGTGGAAGGTTCATCTTAGCTCTCAGAGTGGTTTTCAAACTCTCAACATGTTTTGTTGCCTTCCTGCCCTGGGCTAAGCCTTTCATCCATCCAAAGACCAAACAAAGCCTTGACTCGGGTCCCTCTGAGGTCTCTCCCCTGGTACGCCGAGCGCTCTAAGGGAGCAGATGTTTTCTCAGTGGGTGAAACAACCTGTTTCTCAAGGGTGTGCCCTCTCTCAGTCAGACAGGACGTGCCCTCAGAGCTTGCCAGGGCACGCTTCTCCAGAAATGCAGGCGCTGCTAAAGCTCAAATGAGCCGCCAGAGCTTGGCAGCCAGGAGCGTCCACAGGAGACGACCAGCAAGCTCAGGAGAGACGCACGTGGAAAAATAAAACTTAACTTGGGAGCCAACCTGGGGCTGGAAAGTCCACTTTGAAAGAAATCCCAACAGGAGCCAAGAGAGTTGGAAAAAACAGGAAAACTCCCATCGACACATACATTTTCACTGGAGCCATTTCATCTGTGTTTGTTTCTCCAGGGCCTTGCCGTGAGGACCTTACTTGAATTGACCATCAAAAACATTCAGTTCAGGGACTTGCCTGGCAGTATGGTGGTTAAGACTCCGCACTCCCACCGCAGGGGCGGCGGGTTCCATTCCTGGTGGGGAATTAGATCCCACAAGCCGTGCAGCAGAAAAGAAACCAAAAAGAACATTCAGTTCTGGGTGAGAAGGGAGAGGAGAGTGGAATGAAGATAGCAAGGCCACGGGCAAGGGAGAAGGGCTGCTGTGGAAACACTTCCTGGTTCTAGAGGGTGATGATCTCCAGAGTTTCCATGGGGTCTCCTTTGGACCCCTCCTCCCGGAGAGGAGGGAGTATGTTACAACAGGGAGAGCCTTGGCCAGATGGCCAGCAGCCCTGGGTTCTGCGGCTCCCAACTGTACTCCTCGCTGAGTGACCTGGGACAAGCCACTTCACCTTGAAAAGCTGGTTCTTCTTCTATTAAATGAGAAATTGAACTTTTTTTTTAATTGAGGTATAGTTGATTTATAATATTATAGAAGTTTCAGGTGTATAACATAGTGATTCACAATTTTTAAAGATTATACTCCATTTATAGTTATTATAAAATATTGGCTATATTACCTGTGTTGTACTATACATCCTTGTAGCTTATTTTATACCTGGTAGTTTGTAGCTCTTACTCCCCACCCCCGTCTTACCCCCTCCCCCATTCCCTCTCCCCACTGGTAACCACTAGTTTGTTTTCTATATCTGTGAGTCTGCTTCTTTTTTGCTATATTCACTAGTTTTTTTTTTTTTTTTAGATTCCACATACAGTATTTGTCTTTTTCTGTCTGACTTAGAATTTGAACTTTAAAAAAAACATGGTAAAATATATGTAACATAAAATTTATCACTTTAATCATTTTTAAGTGTATATAGTTCAGTGGCATTAAATATAATCACATTGTTGTGCAACCATCACCATCCATCTCTAGAGCTTTTTCGTCTTCCCAATTGAAATTTCATACCTGTTAAACAGTAACTCCTCAGTCCTCCCTCTCCCCTAAACTGACACTCACCATTCTACTTTCTGTCTCTATGAATTTGCCTATTGTAGGTACCTCATATAAGTGGAATCATACAGTATTTGTTCTTTTGTGACTGACTTATTTCACTCACCATAATGTCTTTAAGGTTCATCTATGTTCAAGGTTCACATGTTGTAGCATGCGTCAGAATTTTAAGTCTGAACAATATTCCGTTGTATGTATATACCACATTTTGTTTACCCATTTATCCATTGATTGGGTTGCTTCCGCCGTTTGCCTATTGTGAATAATGCTACTTTGAACATGGGTGTGCAAGTATTTGTTTGAGTCCCTTCTTACACTTCATTTGGCTATGTACCCAGAAGTGGAACTGCCGGATCATACGATAGTTCTATGTTTAATTCCTTGAGGAACCACCAAACTGTTTTCCATAGTGGCTGCACCATTTTACATTCCCATCAGCAATGCACAAGGGTGCCAATAAAACGTTGAACTTTTATTAGTCAGAGAATCCATTTTTCAGAAGAAATGTTCCAAGATGCTCTATATGCAAAAGACATTAGAGTGGAGTGCTCCAAAGCAGTGGGGGCAAGGAGCCCAGTATCCCCAAAAGTGTCTTTATGGAACAAAATGAAAACTGGATAAGACGTTCTCTAAGGCAGGGGTCCTCAACACCTCGGGCCGCCGCAGACCGGTACCTGTTAGGAACTGGGCCGCCCTGCAGGAGGCGATGGCAGGCAAGTGAGTGAAGCTTCATCTGCAGCTCCCCATGGCTCCCTATCGCTTGCATTACTGCCTGAACCCGTACCCCCTTCCCTGCCCCTGACTGTGGAAAAATTGTCTTCCATGCAACTGGTCCCTGGTGCCAAAAAGGTTGGGGACCGCTGCTCTAAGGCTCCTTCACATTTCAAGCATCAATTAGTCTACATTCACGTGACATGTTGAGCAGCCAGTAGGCATAAGACATATTTGATTTACTTATACATTACCTGTTCCACAAAGGATTTGAGGAGATTTGCAAAAACCTATACAATAGAAAAGGATAAAATACATAGTCAAGAGTATCAGGGCAGAGAAAGGTGGGAGGGATACCTTTAAGATATATGAGCAGACACTGCCTCTGCCCATGGGCTCTCTCAATCTGACCATTGTAGGTGAAGCAATGTCAGAGAAATCCAGAGCAAGATTGCTCTATGAACATGTGGAATCTCCAGAGGCAAAGGAAGACAAGACTGTTTATATTATACATTTCTTCACCCAAAGCCACATTGCAAGACTCAAAGAATGAAGAAAGAATCTATTTTGGGCCTAACAAAAGCATGCTGAGGAAGCAGAGTTAGTGCTTCTAAGAATGAACCTAAGTCATAAGCCTGAGGTTTACATCCTAGCTCCACTACCTGCTAACCCAGGGCACAATACTTGACCTCTTTAAGCCTCCATTTTCCATCTATAAATGAGGGTGATGCTAGGGATTGCTGTGAGACAATGCAAGTCCAAGGCCTGGTATAGTAAGCTATCAGTACATGGTAGCTGGAATTATACTCCGGAGGGTCTCATACCACGTCTTTCTTTCTTTCTTTTTTTTTTTTTTTTTTGCGGTACGCGGGCCTCTCACTGCTGTGGCCTCTCCCGTTGCGGGGCACAGGCTCCGGACGCGCAGGCCCAGCGGCCATGGCTCACGGGCCCAGCTGCTCCGCGGCATGTGGGATCTTCCCAGACCGGGGCACGAACCCGTGTCCCCTGCATCGGTAGGCGGACTCTCAACCACTGCGCCACCAGGGAAGCCCACCATGTCTTTCTTGTTCACCCCTCTCTCCCCAGCACTTAGCAGAGTGCTGGTCTTAGTAGGTACTGAATGGATGCTTGCAGACTTGATTTGATATAGATGCTTTTCCTGTTTGACATGCCACACTCCCTCTGACACTGATGAGTGACAGGGTCGCAAAGCATGAGGTCAGGCTAGTTAGACGCATTGTCCACTAGGTAACACCGAGACTAAATGCTCGTGGACTTTGATGACATTCATGCTATGGAATGTATATGACCCAGGTCAAGGGCCTCTACTGTGCTTTCCCTCATGCCCTCCCTCTTCAAAGGAATGTGTTTTGTTTATTCCAGTGAAAGATGTAAAATGATAAATTGGATAATAAATTAGGACAGGAGAGATATCAGCCCTGCCAACTTCATTTCAATTCAAACTTCTACTATTTATTGAATGTTTAACATTTAAGGCTCTTCATTGGGCACTGTTGGAAATTTGAGGATTAGCAAGAAAACACCTCTTCTCTCAAAGCATATACTTTCTAATAAATGGGTAGCATATAGATATGCTACTATGAGAAAAATGCCATAAAGATGATCAAATGAACAATATGGGAAATGAAAGAAGGCAGAAATTACATTCAGTTGTAATTATCTGGTCATGTTTCTCAAGGGAGGTACCTTTCCAGATGGTCTTTGCATTTGGTACCATGGGGTAGGGGAGGAAAGTAGATTAGAGGCAGGGGGAATGAGAGGAACAGAAAAGTGTAGCGTGCTTGGCAATCAGTGAGTTATCTATTTTAGGTGGATCGTACAATACACGTAGAAGAATAAGTCTAGAAAGAAGGCTTTGAGGGTCTTGAGGTTCAAATGAAGATTTACAGGGAATGGAGAGCAACTGAGAGATTTTGAGCAGGGAAGTGGTGTAATCAGACTGGTAATGGGGAAAATTAAACTAGCAGTGTTATGTGAAAGGGATTGAGGTAGAGCAAGGCAGGAAGTGGGGCATGACTTAGGGAGCAGTTGAAGTGGATCTGGGAAGAAATTACGAACCAGGGTGTGGGCAGCAGGAATGGGCAAGAGGGGCCTATTGGAGAGGCTTTGTTGAGGTAGCTACGACAGGATTTAAGAGTCAGTTCCCTTGTTTTACTTGGAGAGAAAATGAAGTTTGGATGCTTCATCTTTCCCAAATCAGCTCTCACAATCTTCCGGTGAACAGACCCCAGGCTTGGAAGCAAAGTGTGGACCCCGGGTCTGTAGGTTGGGAGAGGGGCTTGGAGAGCTGGAAGCATCTCTTATTCTCCCTGGTGCTCCATGTGCTTTAGCCTGGCCTCAGAGGAAAGAGCTAGAGGAGCGAGCTGTGAGAAGGAAGCTTCCCCGCCCCTCCCCAGGTTCTCAGTTCTGCTGGGACAGCCCCACATCACAGGATGAGGCTTGGCAACCTCGTTTGTGATAATAAAAACATAGCACAACAGTCATGTATCTCTTGGAATGTGACAACAATAAGATTGTTAGCTTACGTGTTCTTAGCCTACTGTCCTTTCTCCCCTCCACACCCTCCACCAACTAAAGAGAGGTTTTTTTTTTTAACTGCTTAGCTTCTTCCCCTCTTCTACTCTCTAAGGAGAATTCTGTCTACTGATTCTGTTTTTCTGGTGATACAGAAATAGGGAGAGAGAAACCAGACTGGACAGTTAGGAAAAGGGATAAAATTCTGATGGCTTGGTCCAGTTCAGGGTTACCCTTCTCTCTGTAAAATTGACATCAAGGACTATATCAACTAGATACTAAAGAATGAAGCCAGAAGATCAAGTCAACCCATATAATACGGACCTAAGAGAGAAGTAGGGAAAAAAAAAAAAAAGAAAAATATTTTGGGCTGGGCTTCAGGGAACATTTGCAGGGGGAGTCTCGATAAATGAAAGGTTCTGAGATAGAAAATATGTTGTTGTATAGTATGGATTGAATCTCTTAATACTAATTAAAAGTTGCAATTTCGGTTTTGGCTGCTCACAGTTTTTAATGTTTTGGTTTTATGTCATACCATGCTTAGACTAGACAATATTATATTCCAGCTTAACAGCAGGAATTCTGGAACCAAACTCTTGGATCTGAAATCCCATTGCTACCACTTAATAGCTGTGTGACCTTTGGCAAGATACTTCATTCTCTGTGACTCAGTTGCTTCGTCTTCAAAATGAGTTAACAAGAGTATCTACTTCAGAGAGCTGTTGTGAGGATTAAATGAGTTGATATTTGTAAAGCTCATGTAAAGACCAACATGTAGTTAGCACTACATAAGCATTAGCTATTATTAGTCCAGGAAAATTTGAGGTCATGAGATTTTTCTGCCTTGGTTCAACCAAGATGGCGTAGATGACTGTCAGAGAAGAATTATTCTCAGTAAAACAGATCCTAACTTTTGGGAAAGAACGGAGGTTCTAGGCAGTTGTAATAGGTGGATTTCTAAAATGAAACCCAAAGATTCCCACCTCTGGGTTTTCACACCCTTGTGTAATCCACTTCCTATTGAGAGTGGGCTGGACCTGGTGACTTGTCTGTAACTCACAGAATATGGCAATGATGGTAGGATATTTTCGTGCTTAGGTTGCAAAAGGTTGTGATTCTGGTCTTGCTAGCAGACACATTCTGGTCTCTCTCTTGCTGGCTGTGATGATGCTCAAGCTGCCTTTGTGGAGAGGTCCTCATGGCAAAGAACTGGGGGAAGCCTGGGGCCAAACAGCCTGTAAAGAATTGAGACCATCAATCCAACAGCACATGAGGGACTGCCAACAACCACTGAGTGAGCTGGAAATGGATCCGGCCTTGATTGCAGCCTTTTGAGAGACTCAAGCAGAGATCCCAGTTAAGCCATGTCCAGATTCCTAACCCTAGAAACTGTGGGATAATTAACGTGTGTTGTTTTAAACCATTACATTTTAGAGTATTTTGATACACAGCAACAGATAACTAATTCAGCAATGTACCAAAGTAGGAACTTGGGAACCCAGCGACCCAGTTCTAGGATATGAGGGTGGAAGTTGGGGAGGCCTTGAGGGTGAGAGTCACCATTGAAGGAGCATCCTATTGTCACACTGGGGAGACCACACCCTCATCTACGTGGGGAGGAGAGTGACTCAGGCGGAGCCCTTCAGGGTGAAGTGGCTGAGGCTATCCTAGGGCTTCCTGTTCAAGTGCCTATCAGTCTGGGAACACTTAGTTCTCATCTTGCATCACTGACCTCTTTGCAGCATTGGAGTGTGTACTCTTCTAGAAATGCCTCCTTATCTTTATGACACCACTCCATTCAATTGTTTATTCATTCAGGCAACAGCTATGAGCTGGACACTTCTATGATGTCTGGATACATTATGAACAAGGAGAAATGGCCCTCACACAGTATAAATTTCTTCTGGCTTTATTCTATCTTTTTAACTGCTCCTCTATCTTCTTCCCTGGGGTGGCTTTTGTTCACATACCCCTTAAAGCCTAGTGTTCTCCATGGCACTGTCCTTGTCCCTCTTTCCTTTTTACCGTACAGTCCCTCTGCATGATTCCAGGCTGTATCTATCACCTATCACCATGTCCATGCTGACCTCTCCCATTTCTGATTTCCTATTGCCCTTAGGGTCAGGACCAAGCACTTGAGTTCAACCTTTAACTGTTGATCTATGGAACCTTTCCCATACCTGGGAGTTTTAGTCCACTAGTGAATATCTGGATCTCTTTGTATAATAGAAGGGTATTTGACAAATCAAGAAGAGTAGGTAATTAGAAGGACTGGCAAAACCCAGAGCTGGCAAGACTGTGTAGCAACTGAAACTCTCATACACTGCTGGTAGGAGTGAAAACTGTTTGGCAATACCTATTAAAGCTAAATATTTATATATACTTTGACTCAGCAACTCCATTCTTGGGTAAACACCCAAGAGAAACAAGTGTTTATGTCCACCAAAAGACATGTACAAGCATGTTCATGACAGCTTTATCCATGATAGCCAAAAACTGGAAACAATTCAAATGTCCATCAATAGTAGATTGGATAGGGGCTTCCCTGGTGGCGCAGTGGTTGAGAATCCGTCTGCCAATGCAGGGGACACGGGTTCAATCCCTGGTCTGGGAAGATCCCACATGCCGCGGAGCAACGAAGCTCGTGCAACACAACTACTGAGACTGTGCTCTAGAGCCCGTGAGCCACAACTACTGAGCCCACATACCACAACTACTGAAGCCCACGCACCTAGAGCCCGTGCTCCACAACGAGAGAAGCCACCACAATTAAAAGCCTGTGCACGGCAACGAAGACCCAACACAGCTAAAAACAAATAAATAAATTTATTTTAAAAAATAGTAGACTGGATAGTATTTTATACAATAGAATGTTACACAGCAATGAAAAAAATAAACTACTGCTATACATAATGACATGGATGAATCTCATAGACATAATATTGAGTGAAAGAAGACAAACACAAAAGAACTTATACTGTATGATTCCACTTATGTGAAGTTCAAGCACAGGCAAGATAATCTATGGTGTCTACACCCTTTTTGCAGAGTTATCTTTGCAGAGTTATGACTGGGAAGGGACACAAGGGAAAATCTGAGGGTTCTGAAAATATCTAAATATTGATTTGGGTGGTGATTACCCAAGAGTATATGTAAAAAGTTATCCAGCTATACACTTAAGATTGGTACATTTCACTGTCTTTAACTTATACCTCAATAAAGAGTTAAAAAAAAAAAGAAGAGTATGGTATAGATAGCTCTTGCTTTTGCTATCCAGCATTTTTTTTTGTCCTTTTCTTAAAGTAATTAACCTGATTTACCACTGTCCTTTACTTTTAGGGGGTGTACACAATGCTCAGCTCATATATATGTCACATGATCCAAGACTGGCCATCCGAGTTTTCCACACCTTGGCCACAGGGATGGACCTGTGATTTAAACCAAAGCAATGAGATTCAAACCCAGAACTTTAAAACAAATCCTGTGCTTATGTGTACATTTACAAGGAGGTGAGTTGTTCTATGGACATATGTCAACTATCTGTTCTTAGATATAGCTCCTCAGAGGGAAAAGGACAGAAAAATACCACCTAATCCTCACAATCCCCCTACTGAAGCTGTTGCCTGAGTCTGGGAAACAATTCCTTTCTATGTCCACCCCTCACTTGCCTGGAGGTTTTTGCCTCCCTGGTGAAGTGGACATGAGTAGAAAGAGTATGGTTCTGGGAATTCCCTGGTGGTCCAGTGGTTAGGACTCCATGCTTCTACTGCAAGGAGCCGGGTTCAATTCCTGGTCAGGGAACTAAGATCCCACAAGCTATGCAGTGCAGCCAAAAAAAAAAAAAAAAAAGAATATGGTTCTGGGTTTGCCAGATATCGTCCATACAGACTCAAGGATCATATGATCACAGCCTAGCTGCAAGAGAGGCTGGGCAATGTAAGAGTGTGGAAACGAACACATTTGGTGGCCCACATCACATCCCCTTGGCCACCTCTGATATCAGCCACGGCTACAATGGACAGTCGTCCTATGTGAGCTCAGGTGTTGTTCTGACAGCATTCCTCCTCCAGTGTGAGGTCTCATCCTCCCGTGTTCTGCCCCAGGGCCTTCTCCAATACCCTGGGACCCTACTCAGCCTACAGGTAATAGTACCCCAAAGTACAGGGGTGTTAATGTCCCTCTTGGCAATTTCCAACCACTAGGGGATGGAAGCTAGTGGATAAATTCCCTCACCTGTAGGTGAATGGTTGTAGGAGGCCTTCTGTACTGTTCTCATCTTGATAACACACTTTCCTTCTTGACATCACTCTCCCTGCTCCCCCCATTCCTGTTTCAGGGGATCCCTCTTCAGTAAACTACCTGGACCAAGTCCTGCTGTCAGATTCTGCTTTGGGGGGAACTCATGGAAAATCTGAGGAGCACTAACTGTTCTCAGACAGCAGTTTGCAGGGCTTTATTTGTCAGCTTAAGGTAAGGTAAAGTTTGGAGACGTGAGAACTTATTGGAAAATTACAGGTTAAGGCCTCAGGGGTTTTGCAGAGCCCTTGGGAGAGGCAGCAGTATCAGAATATCTTTGCCTCACTCCTTCAGGGCTACATCTTGCATTTTACTCCAAGTCATTTCCAACTCCCATTTATTATCTCATTGGCTTATATTAGAGCAGAGTTTTGCTGAAAATATTGTTCATTGCTTAGGTCCTTCATGTAAACGGCAATGACATGTTATAATTCTGCTGCCTTTCTGATGAGATGATGTGATTGTGTGGCTTTGATTTTTAAATAAGATTATACCCCAATTTCAGCCCTTAATTGATGGCAAATCTGGCTGACACATATAAAGTTTAATAATTATGACTTAGGCATTATCTAACTTTGCCAAGGTGTGCCTCAAAGGTAATACATATCCTGTAAGTGTCCAATTGGGCCTAGATGTTTCTGGGCTTCAGCAAGTACATTTATAAATTTAAATCCCACCAAATCAGCAGTGGTCAAATAGTTACTTCTTAGTAGGGGTTTCAGAGTTTCTCTGATTTAAAAAAAAAACCAAACATGGATTAGCTCTTACTCAGTGCCAGTCCCATTCACCATTGCTAATCCCTAATCAGTGCCCCGGCAAGATGGTGGTCATGATTTCCCCTTTACAGCCAAGGAGGAAGGAAGCTCAGAGCCTTGGTGACATCATGGGCTCAAGGTCACACAAGAGGTGCATTGGCAAAGCAGAGATCTGAATGTAGATCCAGCTGATTCCAGATTTCCTGCTCCTTCCTCAGTATGTCATACTGGTATATCTCTAAGTAGGAGAGTGTGTGGGAAGGAGAAAGGAAAGGAGATTCCCACAAATGAATGATAAGCTCAGAGAGTCTCAGATTTGGAAGGATCCTTAGAGGCCATCTCGTCCACACCTGTGGGCAGGGCACATACATCCCTCCTGCAGAGGTGCAGCCAGGTCAAAGACCAGGGGAAGGAGCCTGGACAGGGTGTGGAGTCAGGCCTGTGTGCCCGGCAGGGGTGGTGGCAGAAGTGGCGGTGCAACTGTGCAATAAAAGAAAACCCTGTGCTTTCTTTCCCCGTTTTTCACAGCCTTGAGTTGTGTGTGTGTGTTTACGTGTGTGGGCACACACATGCGTATATGCACACAATAAAATACACATAATATTCACCATTTCAGCCATTTCAAAGTATACAATTCAGTGACATTTAGCACATTGACAATGTTGTGCAAACATCACTACTATCTAGTCCCAGAACATTTCCATCATCCTTAAAGGAAACCTTATACTCATTAAACAGTCATTCTCCATTCCCCTCTTCCCCCCAGCCCCTAGCAACCGCTGCTTTCTCTCTATGCATTTACCTGTCTGGACACTTCATGTAAGTGGAATCATATCACATGTGGCCATTTTTGCCTGGCTCTTTTCACTTGGAATAATGTTTTTAAGATTCACTGATGTCATAGTATGTATCAGTAGTTCATTTCTTTTTATGTTCACAGCCTTGTCTTTATACTGCTTCCTTGAACATACTTTTATTATAGTCTTAAAATATTAACTAATGGTCACTTTAAATCTCTCTCTTTTTAAGAAAGTGATCAAAGGGCATAATTACTCCCCTGAGACCATATAGCCTGCCACCAGAAAACTACTAGAGCTAATCAATGAATTTGGTAAAGTAGCAGGATACAAAATTAATGCACAGAAATCTCTGGCATTCTTATACACTAATGATGAAAAATCTGAGAGTGAAATTAAGAAAACACTCCCATTTACCATTGCAACAAAAAGAAGAAATATCTAGGAATAAACCTACCTATTGGTGGTCTCCCAAAAACTCTCAGAAATATTGTTTCTATATTTTGCCCTTATCCTCACCACATACACTTCAACTTGCTTCCATACCAGGTTCATTAGTTTCAACATAGTTGTTATAGGCAGAATCAACTGTATCTTCTGCCTACTTGACTACCTTTTCTAACCTGTCATTTCTTTGGCCTAGGACACGCTCCACTTTTTAGTCAGATCTTAAGTCTCATCCAACTAAGTCTCAATACTACTATGAGATCATATTTACCCTGCTAGTCTATCACTGTAATAAAATGTATTACCCATGTTTTTTAGGAAAAGATCTCATGATTTTAAATACTTTTTTACTAAAAACAAATGAATAGTCATATCTTAAGATATGCCAAATTTTGGGTGAAAAATATATATAAACTTTTGTTTATCTGTAATTAAGTTATAGTCTAGTGTTCTAACACACCATGCACATACATACATTCTTCTTAAGAAAAAACATTTTAGAGTCTTTACAACACTATTTCACGATAGATTTAAATTTTTCAATAATCACTTTCACACAAACTTAGCAGGTCCTTTTCACTCACTGAATTAGAAACTGTATTTTATGAATATTTTAAAAATTAATTATCAGTTTCGTGTATCAGATTATTTCTAATTTTCTTCCTTTAGGATTCACCAAAAGCCCAGCTACGCCGGACAATAGAATGTTGTCGGACCAACTTATGTAACCAGTATTTACAACCTACACTGCCCCCTGTTGTTATAGGTAGGTTAGCAGAGAAAAGTGCAATCATGATTCTCAGTGAAATATTTTCTCTGGTTTTAACAATAAGCAAGCTTTCTAGAGTTCAACACTACAAGTTATTTTTTCCTTTTAAGATGTGATCGAAAGGTAATATGTCTTTTTCATTGTTTACTTCCATTATCAGGTCCATTTTTCGATGGCAGCATTCGATGGCTGGCTTTGCTCATTTCTATGGCTGTCTGCATAATTGCTATGATCATCTTCTCCAGCTGCTTTTGTTACAAGTAAGATAATTATTTTGATGCAAAATATTTTGTTGAATATTAGATATAAACAGTTGTTCTTAAAGCCAGTAGGCAGAAACCATTGACAATGTATTTCAGGAACCATTAACTTGTATTTTCTGGTTATCTCCTTTAATTAACTATATTATAGTTTCTTAAGGGAACAGAGGACCTTACTACTAATCAATTAATTGGACACTACATTATACTTCTTGTTATGTTCATGAGTACTTAAGATATTCTTATTTATAGAATATTGAACTTTCTTATATCTAAATTTAAAAACCTGACCCCATATATGCACTACCAAATGTAAATTAGATAGCTAGTGGGAAGCTGCCGCATAGCACAGGGAGATCACCTCTGTGCTTTGTGACCATGAGAGGGGTGGGATAGGGAGGGTGGGAGGGAGGGAGACGCAAGAGGGAAGAGATATGGGAACATATATATATGTATAACTGATTCACTTTGTTGTAAAGGAGAAACTAACACACTATTGTAAAACAGTTATACCCCAATAAAGATGTTAAAAAAAATAAAAATAAAAATAAAGTACAGTGTAAAAGTCAAAAAAAAAAAAAAAAAGGAAAGTGATCAAAGGGCATAATTACTCCCCTGAGACCATATAGCCACCCTCCTCCTAGATATAAGGTCATCTAGTCCAGGCTCCATGACAGAAGGAAACATTCCATTCCGTTACAAAAGTATATGCAAAGAAAACTGTAAAACTTGATTGAGAGTTGTAAAGGACTTGAGTAAATGGTAAGACAAAAGTTTTTCCTGGATAGAAATATTAAAGATGTTAATTCTTCTTAAATAAATTTGTAAGTTTAATGCAATTCCAATCAACATTACAATAAGAATTTTGTGGGGGGGAGGACCAATATAGGGATAGGAGATTTTTTAAAAGGGTTATTATGGGATTATATGAAATCCTGGTGTGAAACTTTTTTTTTTTTTTTTGGCAATATGTGGGCCTTTCACTATTGTGGCCTCTCCCGTTGCGGAGCACAGGCTCCGGACGCGCAGGCTCAGCGGCCATGGCTCACGGGCCCAGCCGCCCCGCCG
>NC_041220.1:48744908-48761062 GCF_002837175.3 Physeter macrocephalus
CGCGGCATGTGGGATCCTCCCAGACCGCGGCACGAACCCGTGTCCCCTGCATCGGCAGGCGGACTCTCAACCACCGCGCCACCAGGGAAGCCATGATGTGAAACTTTTGAAAACTGTAAAGCACTGTAGAATTTAAAAACTTTCATTCAATAAAAAAAGATTTTAAAAAAAGAATTTTTGTAATGACATTATTTTAAAATTAATCTGGAAGAGTAAACATTTTAGAATATCAAAGAAAGTTCTGGAAAAAGATAACCCTGAAGGGGCTAGACATTTTAAAGGGTAAAACTATTTTAGAGTTAGAGTGATTAAAACAGTATATTAATAATTCTGGAATAAACAGGTAGTTCAGTGGAACCATCTAAAGCAGAAACAGTCAAACTCAATGGCCTTTTTCTCAGCACAATCTCCTCTCCTTCCATCAGTCTTCTTTAGTTATCCCTGTAGACCTATTTCTTCAACCTTATCAAAATCTTGAATCCCTGGTCCCTCTGCTTCTTAGTATCCACCCCTATCTATTCGTCTCTTGTCTTCACTCCCTTCCCAGCGTGATGGAGACTTCATGTTTCGTTTCAACAATTATTTGCTCATACTTTCAACTTCCTTGCTCCATTTCCCTGCCATTATACCCTGTGGCAGAAACCCAAAACAAATAAAGATAAACAAACTTGGATCTAGTGACTGGAAAGAGACACAAAGTTGGTATACTAGTTTGAATAGTGTCTTCCCAAAATTCATATTCACCCAGCACCTCAGAATGTTCCTTATCTGGAAATAGGGTCTTTGTATATGTAATCAGTTAGGATGAGATTGTAGTGGATGAAGGTGGGTCCTAAATCCAATGAGTGGTGTCCTTATAAGAAGGCTATGTGAAGACAGAGAGACACAGAGATGCAGACATACACCAAGGGAAGAAGACCGTGTGAAATGGAGGCAGAAATTGGAGTGGTGCATCTACAAGCCGAGGAGGCCCACGGATTGCTGGGGAACACTGGAAGCCAGGAAGAGGCAAGGAAAGGTCCTTCCCTAGAGCTGACGCTTTGATTTCACATTCTAGCCTCCAAACTGTGAGAGAATGGGTTTCTGTTGTTTTACGCCACATTTGTTGTAATTTGTTACAGCAGCCCTAGGAAACTATTATAGGGGCTTCTAGGCTGCTGGATATACAAGTGCCTTCTCTGTGTAAATTCATCACGTTGTATGTGATGTATGCACACTTCTATGTATATAGTATACTTCAATTAAAAGTAAAAAAGTAGGGCTTCCCTGGTGGCGCAGTGGTTGAGAGTCTGCCTGCCGATGCAGGGGACACGGGTTCGTGCCCCGGTCCGGGAAGATCCCACATGCCGCGGAGCGGCTGGGCCCGTGAGCCATGGCCGCTGAGCCTGCGTGCCCGGAGCCTGTGCTCCGCAACGGGAGATGCCCCAACAGTGAGAGGCCCGCGTACCGCAAAAAAAGAAAAAAAGAAAAAGAAAAAAATAAAGCATCGTTCTTCCTTATCTGAGTCCACACCTGTGCCATTCAGCGCTGCTGGAGAAAATCTCCCAACCTCTGTGAGCGGCGCCTAATCTCTGCGGGGCTCTTGTGCTGCCCACTGATCCCTCCATATGTCCCTGGGAAGGGATTTCTCTCTTCTCAAAATTCATTCCACAAGAGCATTTCCTCCTTCACTCTCATCAAATGACCCTGCTTCTAACTTGTCAGTGAAAAAGACACCACTTGAAGGCAACTCCAGAGTATCCAGCCATTCCTCCTACACACATCCCACTTTTCCTCTTCCCTTCCAGTTAAAAGAGAAGAACTTTCCCTCCTCCTGCCAAGAATCATTCTGGTCTCTGGATCCCATCTCTTATCAGACTCTGAAAAGATCTTACTCTTTTGCAATGTTCTCATATTTATAAATAAATCCACACTCCCTTTGGCTAAATAGAAAGGTCTCACCAATCCCTTCTTACCCCATGCCCTGGAGATTCTGAAAGGTTTTCCCTAGCAAGGTGTGCTCCGGTGCCCTTTGAGAATCCCTCCATCTTCTCTGTGTCTTCATTGGGTAAGAAGAGTCTAGAGCATCACCTTCGGTCATTTGCATCATGGAAACATTAGGGGGACTTCCCTGGTGGCATCCACTTGCCAATGCAGGGGACACAGTTTTGAGCCCTGGTCCAGGAAGATCCCACATGCCTCGGAGCAACTAAGCCCATGCGTCACAACTACTGAGCCTATGCGCCACAACTACTGAAGCCTGCACACCTAGAGCCCGTCCCCCGCAGCAACAGAAGCCACCGCAGTGAGAAGCCCGCGCACCGCAATGAAGAGTAGCCCCCGCTCGCCGCAACTAGAGAAAGCCCGTGCGCAGCAACGAAGACCCAACGCAGCCAAAAATAAATAAATAAATTTATTTATTTTAAAAAAGAAAAGAAACATTAGATATACGTTGTGTGTTGTTTTCTGAATGCTTTGTCCTGGTATTTCCTGTTTACCCTTTCCCTGACCCACATTTAGGAAGCTAGGCATTTTGTTTTGTTGTCTCAGGGATGGGGTGACACAGCAGAATGCGGATAACAAAAGAGGCTCATTTTGGGCTTTGCACTTTCAAAATCCCAGGCCTCAGAGCAAACACAATGAATCAGGAAAAATATAAAAAAGCCAGGCTACCTCTGCAGACTACATAATAATGAGTGAAAAGAGAGAGCAGCCAGGGGCACCAAATGAGCTCAAAGGCTGGTTGGCCATGGTGAGGGTTGCTGTGGACGCTGCCTACATCCCCCCTGTAGGACTGAACACTCACCCCTCCCCCAACTTCTGGGAGTGCTGACTGCTGTTGGCTCACACCTGAGTCCCTGCCCAGGTATTACAGAAGGCTGCCTTGCCCAAGATTATGTTCCCTCCCTAGGGACAACCAGTAATAAAGATTCTTCTATGTGGAAGAACAAAGGTCCAGCCCCCTTGCTTCAACTTAGGATAACTCTGAGAGGCCATCCAGTGTCAGAGCTTCCTGAGGCATTGGTAGGGGCCTCTGTGGCAACTGCACCCCAGTTCAATCTCTCCCTTGGCCCAAACGTAGCTGCTGTTCCCAAAAGTCTCCCCATTCCCACTCCTTAGTAGCTTCTTGCATTCAAATGTTCATCTACCTAAAGGTTCCTGGCACCTCCTGGGAAGACACCTGAAAACTGAGGAATGGAAGGCACCTAGAGAGGTCCCCGGAATCCCTGAAGCTTAGCCTAGTGCAGGAGAGTAGAGGAGAAGTGACATGCAGCTTGTGTCAGTTGAGAAGGCCCGAGTCAGTCTCAGTATTTCCCACAGGCCCGAGCTTCTTCCAGAACAGTACAGGATCACTGAGCTGGTCAGGAGGGTCCCAGATGTGGCACTGGCAGACAATGGACTTGAAGAGGTCTCAGGGCTGGGACCTGCATGGACCCACAACTGATGACCAGATGGTAATGAGGGCACCTCAGAAGGCGCCACCATGATGGACTGTGATGCTGAGAGCACAAAATTCCAGGCCCTCTCCTCAAAGTCTCGATACTATCCACATCCCCCTGAACTTCCTCAAGAAAAGGAAATCAGCCTGGGAGTGGGCAGAAATCTAGTTTACATAGGCTATGAAATCATGTTTATCAAACCTCCATGTGACCTCCAAGCCAATAAGCAAAACAAAAAATAGACAATAGATTGGGGGAAATATTTAGCAAACAGGAAGACAAAGGACTACTATTTTTATTTTTTTTATTTTTAAAATAAATTTTGTTACTATTTATTTATTATTTTTATGTTTTGGCTGTGCCGTGTGGCATGTGGGATCTTAGTTCCCTGACCAGGGATCAAACCCTTGTCCTCTAGCAGTGGAAGAGCAGAGTCTTAACCACTGAACCACCAGGGAAGTCCCCAGGACTACTTTTTTTTTTTGGCTGCGTTGGGTCTTCGTTGCTGCGCGCGGGCTTTCTCTAGTTGCGGCGAGCGGGGGCTACTCTTCGTTGCGGTGCGTGGGCTTCTCATTGTGGTGGCTTCTCTTGTGGAGCACCGGCTCTAGGCGCGCAGGCTTCAGTAGTCGTGGCTCGCGGGCCCTAGAGCGCAGGCTCAGTAGTTATGGCGCACGGGCTTAGTTGCTCCGCGGCACGTGGGATCTTCCTGGACCAGGACTCGAACCCGTGTCTCCCGCATTGGCAGGCGGATTCTTAACCACTGCGCCACCAGGGAAGCCCAGGACGACTATTTTTAATATGAAGACTCCATACACATGGACAAGAAAAATGCAAAGACCCCAAATGGGGAGGGGGAGACACTATACTCTGTTATTTGTATCCATTACCTCATTCAGCTATCTCAGTTGTCTTTTAAGCAAGTTCTATCATGTTCTCTGCCTCAGGAAAGTGAGGCACAGGAGAGGATGGGCATCACACAGTGGTGGAATTAGGATTTAAATGCAGAGCCTGACTCTGTAGCCGTGGTCTTGACCAGTATGTTGTATATATATGGGTATACATACATTTATATTTTCTGTTAAAGTATTTATAAGGACAATTACAAACATTTAAAACGCCAATGAGATAATGTTAGCTAAAAGGTGACCCCCACGAAACGTGTGCGCACGGTGATTTGTGATTTTCTACGTACATTAACATGCATCTCTGAAGAGGCTGTAATAGTGGTATGCATGACGGTGATTTTTTTATTTGTCAAAGTGCAAAAAAGTAAGTAAGGATCAACCACAAGCCTAGGGTTGAACTCATTCATATGTAGTTCAGGTATCTGGGCTGGATCGGCTCCCTCTCCTTCCTACTCCACCACCTTGGCTTATTGTGCCAGGCTATCATTGTTGGTGTCATTGTTTGCCTCCCCAAAAACACTATGAAATCACAAGAGAACTGGGGATCACAGCTGGGAGGAAGCCAAGCATAGACTTGAACCAAGGGTTTTCTAGATTTGACCCTGGTTTTTCTGACTTCTGTTATAGTTGCTATTTCCAGTCCATCATTCTACTTCCTTCTCTATCTAGGAATTGAAGGTTATTTTTTTACAAAAAAATTTTTTGGAGTATAGTTGATTTACAATGTTGTGTTCATTTCAGATGTACAGCAAAGTGAGTCAGTTGAAGCCTATTTTTAAAATACGCTTTCGGGCTTCCCTGGTGGCGCAGTGGTTGAGAATCCGCCTGCCGATGCAGGGGATACGGGTTCGTGCCCCGGTCCGGGAAGATCCCACATGCCGCGGAGCGGCTGGGCCCGTGAGCCATGGCCACTGAGCCTGCGCGTCCGGAGCCTGTGCTCCGCAACGGGAGAGGCCACAACAGTGAGAGGCCCGCGTACCACAAAAAAAAAAAAAATACGCTTTCATTTTGGAATAAGTTTAGACCTACGAAGAGTTGCAAAGATAGTACAGAGTTGTGTATGCTCTTCACCAGTTTGCCCCAATGTTAACATCTTTCAAACTTAACTTTGTCAAAGTTAAGAAATTGGTATTACTATTATTAACCAAACTCCAGACTTTATTCAGATTTCACCAATATCCTTTTTCTGTTCTAAGATCCAATCCAAGATACTACATTTAGTTGAAACCCATTTTTCTTTCATACACTAAAAACATCAAAACCCACTCTTTAATTCCAGTGGAAAGCACTGCATAATTCTGGCTGTGGTTTTCCAAGTCTGCTCAGATAACTTTTTGTTTTTTCAATAACCATCTTCAGAAATATACAGTCTAGTCAGTTTTGACTACAAGGAACAGAGAATCCCTCAAACTAGCTTAAATGAGGCCAAGGAGCAAGTCCATGGGTATTCATGCACAGGAAGCAAAGAATCAAGGACAGGAACCAGAACAGCTGTCAGGAACAGATGCTGTTCTCTCAAGTTTGTCTCGCAGTTTCTCTCTCCTTTGCTTACCTCTGCACCTCTCCTTTCTCTCTCCTGACGTAGTTCCCGTGCTTACTTGTCCTACACATGCCCACGCTGGCCACTCTGGCCCACAATCCACGTAGTTTAGCATGTGCCACCAGATGCAACTTCACTCTGCGTAAATCCCAGCTCGTATATTCCAGCCAACCCCCAAGTCTTACGGGTGTTAGTCAACAGATGGTGGTAAAACTTGGGTCTATTTTTCATCCTAATCAACCTTGAAATATATCTTATATATTTACATATATACAATTGTATTAAATATATACAATTCTTTGTTATTGCGGCAGAAAAATCAATTTACCTATGATGGAAGTTATCACTGATATTTGACAATAGCATTACTGGAATGCACTCGTAAAAAATTGGAGGGGGGCTTCCCTGGTGGCGCAGTGGTTGCGCGTCCGCCTGCCGATGCAGGGGAACCGGGTTCGCGCCCCGGTCTGGGAGGATCCCACGTGCCGCGGAGCGGCTGGGCCCGTGAGCCATGGCCGCTGGGCCTGCGCGTCCGGAGCCTGTGCTCCGCAACGGGAGAGGCCACAGCAGTGAGAGGCCCGCGTACCGCAAAAAAAAAAAAAAAAAAAAAAAAAAAATTGGAGGAAGGAGATCATCAAAATTGAATTTTTATTTGAGGGAGAACTAGAAGAGAATAAAATCTCTAGGCATTATTAAACACAGGGCTGCAGAGATTCTATCTCAAAGGAATTTGGACAAACTGTATGGGCTTCAAACATTTCCCAGAATCTCAGCTAATATCCCAGAAAAGAAAGTCCACAGCAAACCTAAATCTGCTAATTAATCCAATAGAACACGTTGGCTTTTTTTGGCTTTCTCCTTTGGGAAAGGAAAAAAATAACTCTGCTTATAAAATGATGGTTCCTTAAACAGACAGATTAAAACTTACTGCAGTTATTCAGGGATTTTAGGCTTCAATAAACCAATGGGAAAGTCTATCCTTGAATACACATACACAGCTTGTTACCCAAATAACGCTTCCTACCCTTCCTCTCTTCCTCTCCTTCCCCCCCTTCCCTTCCTTCATTCCTACTACAAATACTTATTGAACACCTATCACGTGCCACATACAGTTAGTCCTTGGTGAAAGAGCAGTGAACAATAAGTAGGGAAGGGGTTTAGAATACAACATCCCAAAATATGCCACTTTGGCATAACGATTATTTCCAGCTAAAGGTACTTGAAAAACAGGTGCAAGAAGTGCACTCTGACCTCCCCTTTTCTTCCTGAAAGCAGGAGATGAAACTCTCATGTGAAAGATGCCCTCCCAATACCAGGAAGAAAAGAACATTCGTATCACTAGAGACAGGGAGTCGAGGCTGACAGAAATCAATAGAAACCGACATTGTTAAAATAACTCTTATCTTCCTTTAGCCCCTTCATGTATTTTACTTAATTTTCCACAATCGTCCCTCTTTGTTCAACCTAGCGTATAAACACTTAGGCCTATACATTTCTTTGGGTCTTCATTTTCCTGTGAGGACTCCCATGTACATGTAAAATTTTATTATAATGAAATTTTTATACTTTCCTCCTGTTAATTTGTTAAGACAGTCCCAGGTGGAAACCCTAAGAGGGTAAAGGAGAAATTTTACCTCCCTTATGGTAGAAAATAAATAAAATAGAATGTTAGATGTATAATGTGCTTTGGGGAAGTAGGAAGCAAAGGAGGGCTCAGGGAGAGTTGCAGAGGGGCACTACAGTTTTAAAGGGTCAGGGAAGGCTCCTTATGAGGGTGATATTTGAGCAAAGGCCAAAGCAGGTAAGGGAGGACACTTTGCAGATATCTGGGGCGAAAGCAAATGGAAAAGTGCTGCTGATGGGGTGTGCCCAGAAGTTTGAGAGCAATAAGGTTCAGGGCTGAGATTAGGGGGAGGCAAATTGTGCAAATGCAGGGTCGGGTCCTGTCTTTCTTCTAACTTTCAATATTTTGTGCATCATGGATTTTTTTGCATTAATTTTGATATTAAACTAAAATCTTTATCTTGATTACTGGGTTTTTTGGCATGTCGAGGCCTGTGCCTCGCAAACTTCCCTCTAGTTCAGACCCTGGAATTGTTGGAGGGGTGAGGGGGGAAAGAAGAGAGTGTGAGGAAATGATGTCACAGCAAAGGGCGCAGGGACTTCGGAGGAGCGCGGCTTTTACCCCGAGTAGCATGAAGTCACTAGAGGGCTGAATTCATTTTCTATTGCTGCCATGACAAATTACCTCAAATCGAGTGGCTTAAACAACAGACATTTGTACCTTGCAGTTCTATCGATCAGAAGTCCAACACGGTCTCACCAGGCTAAAATCAAGCGGTTGGCAGGGCAGCATTTTTTACCGGAAGCTCTAGGGGAGAATCTTTTTTCTTGCTCGTTCGGTGTGTCGGCAGAATTCAGTTCCATGCCCGTGTAGGACCGAAGCCCCCCTTTCCTTGCTGTTGGCCGTGGCCCCTTCCTCCGTTTTCAAAGCCAGTGGTGGAGGGTCAAGCGCTTCTCACAGCAGATGTCTCTGACCACTCTGAGGCCTCTCTCTTCCATTTTTAAGGACACGTGATTAGATTGCACCCACCTGGTAATCCAGGATCATCTCCCTATCTCAAGGTCCATACCCTGAGCACATCCTTAAAAGTCCCTTTTGCCATGTCAGGTAACATAGTCACAGGTTCTAGGGATTAGGACACAGACATCTTTGGGAGACCATGATTCTGCCCATCATGAGGGCTTTGAGCAAGGAGTAATGATCACTCTAGCTGCTTTGTTGAAAACAGTTGTGGGGAAGGGCAAAGAGGCCAAGAAAAGAAACAGGGAAACTGGTAAAGAGGTTAAAGCAATAATTCAGGGGAGAAATGCTGGTGGCCTGGTTCAAGGGAGGGGGCTGTGGAGGGGCGAGTTGAAGTTGGATAAGTGACAGTAGGTTTTATGTGTCACCTTGACTAGGCTACAGTCCCCAGTTATTCAATCAAACACTGATCTGGGTGTTGCTGTGAAGATATCTTGTAGATGTGTTAAAGTCTCTAATTAGTTGCCTTTTTTTTTTTTGGCTGCATTGGGTCTTCATTGCTGTGCACGGGCTTTCTCTAGTTGTGGTGAGCGGCGGCTTCTCTTCGTTGCGGTGCGTGGGCTTCAGTAGTTGTGGCTCGTGGGATCAGTAGTTGTGGCTCGCAGGCTCAGTAGTTGTGGTGCACGGGCTTAGATGCTCCGCGGCATGTGTGATCTTCCCGGACCAGGGCTCGAATCCATGTCCCCTGCATTGGCAGGCGGATTCTTAACCACTGCGCCACCAGGGAAGCTCTAATTAGTTGACTTTAAGTCAGGGAACTTATCCTAGATTCAGGGTGGGCCTGATTCAATCAGCTGAAAAGCCTTGGGGGCAGAGCTAAGGGTTCCTTGATGAAGAAGATTTACCTGTGGACAGCAGTTTCGGCTCATGCCTGAGAGTTCCCTCCTGCCCTTCCTGATGGCCCACCCTACAGATTTCAGACTCACCTAACCAGCCCCTGCAATTATCAAAGCCGGTTCCTGGCAATAAATCTCCTACTGGTTCTGTCTTTTGTGGAACCATATATAGATACAGATACTGAGTACATTTTGTGATTTAGATCGTTATAAATATGGACTAACTTTTGAATGGGGAGCCAACACGATATGCTGGTGGACTAGAAGTGGGACATGAGGAAGAAAAGAGTTAAGGATGATTCCAAAATTTTCACCCTGAGCAGCTAGAATGTGGCTCACTTGTCTCCTTCTAAGGTAGGAATCGCTGTACCATGAAAGCCACCCCAAAAGAGCCCATTCAAATGATGTGAAGGCAGATGCCCCATTTCCCCCCGAGGAAGCCCCTTGCGAGGAAGGGTGTCCCAGGCAGGAATGGGCAGGTGGGCAGTCTCCAATCCAAAGGGGAAAATAGGGAAGAGAGTCCCCACTGTGTCCCTGCCACTCATCCAGAAATAATGTGTTTTTTTCCCCTGCATTCTGGAAGAGCAGATCTTTTTACTGTTCTCTGCTGCAAACCCCACTTCCCCCGCTGGTCTGCACTGTGTGGGAACCAGTTAGCTGAACCCTGTCTCAAAAACAAGCAAGGAGAGCTGAATAGAGACTTTATGAGTAAATGTTGCTCTGTGGGCTTCTTTTTTCCTTGTGAAGGAACAGAGTGTGCTTGAAAGCAGAAAGTGACCTAGGCTTTTGCTTCTGTAGTTTTAAAAATTCTTCCTGGAAGGCAGAAAAGAAAAAGAAAAAAAAAAAAAAGAAAGCACAGTATTTGTTTGTCACTTGTACTGCTCTGGTTAACACAGTGGTTGGGCCCCGATCCCTCTCCAGGCCTCCCAACCTGGCACTGAATGAAACTGAGGAAATGAAAGGAGCTTTTCCACGAGTCTGGCAGCTCAGACAGAGGCTGAGGTGGCAGAGCTGTGAGGTACCAGTTCGCACGCAGAGGCCTCCGTTTCCTTGCACCTTCCAGAATGTGGCAAGCAGAGCTCCACAGACCTGCAGTCCTGTTCAGGCAAACCTCACCTGCACGTCAGCTCTTCACAGAGAATTGAAACCTCCAGTCCTGTGAGCACAGGGTGGACTCCTCAGTTTCTAGCCCAGTCGCTGCCGGTATAAACATTTGAGGCCCTCTCCGGTAAACAAAGCAATAGGGGCTTCCCTGGTGGCGCAGTGGTTGAGGGTCCACCTGCCGATGCAGGGAACACGGGTTCGTGCCCCGGTCGGGGAAGATCCCACGTGCCACGGAGTGGCTGGGCCCGTGAGCCATGGCCGCTGAGCCTGCGCGTCCGGAGCCTGTGCTCCGCAACGGGAGAGGCCACAGCAGTGAGAGGCCCGCGTACCGCAAAAACAAACAAACAAAGCAATAGAGCGTCTTTAATCTGAAGGGCCCAGATACCGTGCTTCTTCAGTCTCAAACAAATGGCCAAAGATTTCACACCAGGAAGCACTTCCTTCGTTAAACCAGCTTAGATTCCAGAGCCTTCTTCCTCCCTCTCCCTCTATCTGCATTGGACCTCCAGTGAGAAGTCAGAACCAGATCCTTTGACCCACAGAAGTATCAGGGGTTTGTTTTTCCTTTAAAAGCCAGGTACTCAAGTTTCAGGTGGACTTTGAGTGATTTCTGCAGGGTCTTTGCTTTCTCTCCACCTGAAAGGCTCACTGCTGAGGTAAAATTGGACGAGGTCCTAATCGCCTCAGGTCTGTATTGCAAAGAAAGTGAAATATTTTTGTCCTACTTCCCCCGGCCCTTGATCTCCACAGGAAAGGGGGAAAGCCCTGAGGAGTCTGGTTTGGAATAAAAACATGCACCATACAAGATTTTTGTGAGGATTAGACAACTTGGGCCAAAGTATCTTGGAAGCTGCCAAGGGCTCTACAGATGAGATATACAGAAGTCTTGGCTGAAAGCCGACTTAGATTGGCAAGCATAATGCAGACGTAAGAAGCTGAAATGGCCTCTGCAGTCCCCGAGGGGGACAAGGATGGGAAAAGGAGTCTCCCAAGAGAAGACTAGAAGAATTCTTGGCCCAGCGAAAAAGATGAAGAAGGGGAGAAATGGCAGGTAGCAAAGTAAAAAATGCTAGTGATATAAGAGGATCTGTGGTGTTTTCCCATCTAGTTTCTAGGACTTTAGTCGTTTGAGGGACACAGTCACTGTCAAGGGCACAGCCCAGGGGTCTGTGGGAAAACCAGCCCTGGGAGTCCCTGCCATCTCTGTCTCAGCACACAGGGTGAAGGACATCCAGAGCGTGGGATCTGGGGAGCGCAGGGAATTTTGGCTCCTATATGGTGTTTCCAGACAAAATATTTGTTACTTTCTGTTCATGAAGCTTTTCTGATGATCTTGTGGTATGCATGCTAGGATGAGGACTGAGCTGGCCATGTCTGTCCCACATCTCAGCTCTTCCCAGAAGTGGTTGGCAAAGGAAAATATGGGTGGAAAGTGTGACAGCAAAATGCCTTGGAAACATGCAGAAGGGTGTGCTGCTGCGGAGGATGAAAACAAAGCTAATGTAAATTGATTGATGACTTGCTATGGACCAGGCAATCTTCCAAGTATTGTGTTTGTATTAGCTCATTTGATCCCCAGAACAATCCTATGAGGCAGGACAATTCTTGTCTCCATTTGATGGATGAGGAAGCTGAGGCACAGAAAAGTTAATTTGCTGAAGGTCACACAGCTAAAGCCAGATTTTGAACACAGATCACCTAGCTGCATAATCTTCCATTAAGTGGATATAGCGTGTTTCCTTAGCCTGTCTCCCATCAGAAAATGGGGAAATAACATGCCAGCAAAGGCAAGACCTAGGGTGGACTATAAAGATGTAGCATCACAGTTTAGAATGTTAAAATGTTTTGGGGGGCTTCGCTGGTGGCGCAGTGGTTGGGAGTCCGCCTGCTGATGTAGGGGACGCGGGTTCGTGCCCCGGTCCGGGAAGATCCCACATGCCGCGGAGCGGCTGGGCCCGTGAGCCATGGCCGCTGAGCCTGTGCGTCCGGAGCCTGTGCTCTGCAAAGGGAGAGGCCACAACAGTGAGAGGCCCGCATACAGCCAAAAAAAAAAAAAAAAAAAAAATGTTTTTGGCCACTGCATCACTAAGTTACTCTACAAATAACAATATCTAACCAAAATTAATTAAACAATAAGGACATTTATTCTTTCACATAGCAATAAGTCTGGATTCAGTCCAACTTTAAAAGATTGGATCAATGATGTCTTCAAGATCCAGATATGTTTCATCTCTTGGCTCTGCCTTCCTGGGTATCTCAACCATGTCTCCCTCCTATTAACAAGTTGGCTGCAGCAGTTCCAGGCACCACATGTCAACAAGATTATATCCAGTGAAGGAGTTTCCCATAAGACCCTCAGAAGACGTCACCAGTCAGTTGGACTAAACTGGGTCTCATGTCTGTGCCCAGCTACAATTCGCAGCTCTACTGAACGACAAGCTCCTCTAGCAAGTCAGAATGTGGTGGGGTGAGGGGTGTTGTGTCACTGATTTGACCACCTACTTATTGTTTTTATGTTTTACATTTCTTTTTAAAATTTATTTATTTTATTTATTTATTTTTGGCTGCGTTGGGTCTTCATTGCTGCGCGTGGGCTTTCTCTAGTTGTGGCTCACAGGCTCTAGAGTGCAGGCTCAGTAGTTATGGCTCACGGGCTTAGTTGCTCCGCGACATGTGGGATCTTCCTGAACCAGGGCTTGAACCCGTGTCCCTTGCATTGGCAGGCGGATTCTTAACCGCTGCGCCACCAGGGAAGCCCCTGTTTTACTTTTCTTTATCTCTAAGATGTAGATGCACAAAGAACAAATCAAGGTCATGACAATGCAAATTGCTAAACCATGACCCATAGCCAGCTCCAGGCACATTTTGATCTGAGGCTGGGCTTAAGATCTACACAGGCTGAAACATCCACTTCTGATGCTGTTACATGAGTCTCTGAAGAGACTGTGCCAACAGTGAAACTCTACCTGCCCCAGTGTCCCCAGGGTGTCATGGGCAGTGGCAGCCTAGAGTCCCGAATTTTAATGCTGTCCTGCCTCCTCCCATCTATTTAGAAAGACTCTATATCTGCTTCTCTCTCTCTTTTATTCCTTAGTCTCATATTTTTCGGCTCACTCGAAAGAGAGAGCTGGACAGTGTGGGAAAGACTGAAAATGAGTCATTTCCTCTTACTAGAATTCTTTTTAAAATTTATTTATTTTATTTATTTTTTATTCTTGGCTGCATTGGGTCTTCGTTGCTGCGTGCGGGCTTTCTTTAGTTGCAGTGAGCGGGTGCTACTCTTTGTTGCGGTGCGCGGGCTTCTCATTGCAGTGGCTTCTTTTGTTGCGGAGCATGGGCTCTAGGCGCGCGGGCTTCAGTAGCTGTGGCTCGTGGGCTCCAGTAGTTGTGGCACACAGGCTCAGTAGCTATGGCGCGCGGGCTCAGTAGTTGTGGCACAGGGGCTTAGTTGCTCCGCGGCATGTGGTACCTTCCCGGACCAGGGCTTGAACCCGTGTCCCCTGCATTGGCAGGCAGATTCTTAACATCTGTGCCACCAGGGAACCCCCTTTACTAGAATTTTTAATACGAGAAATGAAGTTCCTAATGGCCACCAGAGAGAAGTTCAGCTACATCCAGCACCAGAGAGACAGGAATCGTGCCTGTTAGAATTAAGTTCAGCTGCAACAGGGACATTAAACATGGCCTAAATATGACTGACGTGTATTTCCTTCTCATTGTAAAAGTCCCAATGTAGCCATTCAGGGCTGATCCGAGGGCTCCACAGCTGGGCATAGCTAGGGCATGAACTTCTTGTCTCATAGGGTTGTCATACAGATTAAATAAGGTCATTTATACAGTGTCTAGTAGATCATAAACCATCTCTTGTTTGATAATGAAAGTAATAATAACTAATATTAATTGAGCTTTATCTGTGTGTCAGGCCCTGGGTGAGGGCTCTCTGCGTATTAACTCATTTAATCATCACAACAGCCCTATGAGGAAGGGATGGTCATTCTCCTCTTTTTACAGATGGGGACACTGAGAGATTAGGTGTCCTAATAAGACTGTCTCCTTAGTTAGTTGGTGCAGAGCTGTGGTTCAGACCCAGCTTGTCTGATTTCTGCGCCCAAGAGCCTAGCCACCAGCCCCACCACTTACCTCCCCGCGTCACAGCCCTCCCACCACCCCTCTCCTTCACTCCTCTGGCTGGAAGTCAGTCACAGTGTAACCGGGAAAGCAGAGCACATGCTAATGAAAAGCTGATTCCTAGTGCTATAAGGCAGAAGGGGCGGAGTGCCTAATGGGCGGTCTGATTCAGATAAGGGAGAGGCTCCTTCCGCTGGAGTGAGCAGGGAAGGGGTCACAGTGGGGAGGGGCTGAATTGGGTTGTGACGGACGGGACGGAGGAAGGTGTGCCAGGTGTGGGGAATGGAGTGGGTAGAGTCTTGGAGGTCGGGAAGGAAATAGTGTGGTTAAGGAATAACAAGGAAACAGTCCTGGCACAATCACAGGATTCTTACAGAGGAGTCCTGAGGGAGCAATTTGAAAATGAAGATTGGAATTCGATTAAGAAGAAACTTGAATGTTGTTCCAGAGAGCTGAACTGTATTCCAGAGACACTGGGTAGTCATGAGGGGGCAGAGTTTGACCAGTGAAATCACATAATGGAAGCGGTTTCTTTAGGGATAACACGGAGGTTATGGGGAGGGTGCCTTAGAGACATGGAGGCTGGGAGAAGAGCTAAGAGGCTCTTGAAATGATCTAGACATGAGGTAATGAGAACTTGAAATGGAGTGTTAGCATGAGGCATGAACGGAATGAAAGGGATGTGAGAGGCATCACTTTAGAGCAGAACAGAGGTGTTTGGGAGGAGGAAAAGGGAGGGGTCGGGGATGACTGCCAGGTTTTAAGCCTGGTTGATGGGAGAGTACTGTTATAAACAGAAGCTCTGACTCTCCTAGTCAGAGGGGAACCCTGTTTTCCACCCATCCTCTGTGAGGTCTCTGTATCCACTGACCATCTTCACATAGTCAGCATTCCCCAAAAGTACCTGGACCAGCCAGTTGTCTTCTCTTTCTTCTTTGCTGCAAAGTACCACTTCCTCCAGAGAAGAATCTAGGGCACAAGGGAAAGCATGGAGTTAGGGTCAAAGATAGGAATTTAAATCTTCCTTCTCTGTCACCAGCATGGTAACCTCAGGCATATTTCTTAATTTCTCTGAGATTCAGTTCTCTTTAAATTAGGGATGATAATACCTACTTGATGGGGGATTTGGGGGATTTGATAACATAAAGCATTTAATACTGTGCCTGGCACAGAGTAGATGCTCAATAACAATGGCTAATGCACGGAGCTTATACAAGCACTGCTCTAACTGCTATACATACATTCACTCATTCATTCCTCACAACAGTCCTGTGACGGTGATAACACTAGTACCTCCAACTCAGAGAGGAAGAAATGAGGCACAGAGAAGATACAGAACTCACTAAGGTCACAGGGACAACATGAGGCTTTACCAGGGCTTGAACCCAAGCAGTCCAGCTTGAGAGTCTGTATTCTCCATCACTATCCTGTCCTTATATTAATAAGCAGAGCTATTGTTTGCAGTAAAAGGAGGCAAGGGGGTTATTAAAATATATCATCAGGGGGGCTTCCCTGGTGGCGCAGTGGTTGAGAGTCCGCCTGCCAATGCAGGGGACACGGGTTCGAGCCCTGGTCTGGGAAGATCCCACATGCCGCGGAGCAACTAGGCCCGTGAGCCACAACTACTGAGCCTGCGCG